>NC_081407.1:597696680-597949180 GCF_030272615.1 Cryptomeria japonica
GTTATCAAGCTCATTGTTGATAGATTCATTTCCAAAAGTCTTGTTATTTAACAATTTATTCCATTTTAGTTCTTTCAAACAATTTAGTATCTTTCAAGTATTATGATTCATATTATAAGTTAGGTTACTTCAAATGGAAGAATTAGTTGGTTTATAAATAATGTGGCTATTCTCAAGTTTATTATTAATAAGTTTTTTTTTTCCCTTTCAAACATATAAGTATTAAATTCATTTTCAAGTTTTGTTATTTAATAATTTAGTTTTTCTTTCAAGCAATTTAATGCCCTTCAAGTAATAGGATCCATTTTTAAGAGTTTAATGGTTTTTTCAAAAAAATAGTATCTTTCAAGTAATTCAAAATCATTTTCATAAGTTATCTTTTACAAGTATTGAATAGTTCCAAGCAATTAATACTTTCATGTAAATTAGTTCAAATTTCAGAATTTTAATTATTATCATAGTTTCTTTCAAGATAATACTACTCCAAAGTAGATGATCTGTTTATGTTTTTGATTAATGAAAAAGCAGGTTTTGAAGGGACCCCGAAACCCTATACAAGCAAGATTAAAATAGTAAAGCCACGAGAAACAGAGAGAAACAGAACAAAAGGAAAAAACCAGCAGAAAACCGAGAAAAACCTACAAAAGCCCCTAAAAGCCAGCAGGTCGTCCAGGAATCAGATTTTATCTAGGGCTTTAGCCAGGGTGCTGCTAATTTCTTGCAGCTCTTTGATGTTGTCTTTGAGGTTGGGAGGGTCCTTGGCCGCAACAGCCACAACTTTCTTGATACTAGCCCTGGTTCTCTTAGCAGTTCCGCCCGCCGGGGTAGCATCACCAGCAGTTCCAGCTGGATGGTCTCCTCCTCCAGGTCAAGGTCCACAACCAGTTTAGGAGTATGGTCAAAGACCTTAGCAATGTCTTCCAGGTTTTTGGTGACAACAGAGAGGATACTTGGGATAATTCCCATCAGATTTTTCATCGCTTCTTTTCCCTCTTCCAGCGATTTTACCTTATTCTCCATTTCCTGCTTCCAGATAGTATGCTCTCTATTTTCATCCTCCCTCTTTTTATCTAAATTTATCACATGCTTCTCTGGGTTTTTTAGGGTTTCATGAGTCCGTCTGTCGAAATTCATTCTGGCCTCCGGGAGCTTCTTGAGATTATCCAGGATAAGCCCCTCGCCAGCACTATCCTTAGCCTTGTTGTCCCCTTCCTCAACCAGGTTCTTCTCGAAGCATTTGGTTGTTTCCTTCTCAGAATTAACTTCGGTTTCCTCATTATCCTTGGGTGTCGTCTCCTCCATCAGATGGCTATTGTCCTTACCAGGGTGATCACTTGGAATAGGGCTATCTTGACCAGGCTCAAAATCTCCACTTTCTTCCTCGTTGCCCAGTTCCTCTTCCTTCCAGCTGTCTTCTCTGTTAGAGTCATCTGTCTCCATACCACTGCTTTCCTTGACAATGTCCTCAGTTTCTAGCTTGAGGGAGCTTTTCCTTTTCTTGCTGGAAGATGCCTTCTCCTTGCTAGTACCTCCCTCTTCCATCCTCCTTTTACTAGGGGAGGCAGAAATCCGCTTATTTTCCTACAAAGTGAGGGTTTTGCAATGCTCATAGATGAGCAGCAGGAGCCCGCAGTGGAGAATCGGGTTGGAAGGGTTCGTCATGTGCTTGTTCAGGGACCTGGAGAGGGATCGAAAAAGGTAGTAGGGCAAAGACACTTTTTTGTCATGTCTGAAATGGTTCAAGAGCACAAAGTGGTAAGTGTGGGCACTGGAGAAGCAGCCTTCAACCGTAATATACTCCATGATTGCATTCAGGACACAACCCCACAACTTCTTGATGTTTGCAGCATCGTAGTAGCCCCCGGTAGCCTTTCTGATTTTGGCTCGCTCTTTCTCTTTGCACGGGAACATGGTAACAACATTGTTGGAGACCTTGAGGTCTCGAAAGAAGTTGAGCCCAGAGTGGGGCATACCAGTTACAATAGAAATAAGCCAAGAATCCAACTTAAATTTAACTTCGTAAAGTTTAAAAGAGCCATTAGACCAGTTTTCAGAAATCTTGGAAATAGCTAGGTTGACCCTACCTTTGTCATAGTCCTCAAGCTTTTCCATGAAGCTGGTGAGATGACCCTTCTCCAGCTTTGCCCAGACTTTAGGCATTGCTTTCCAGGTCGACGTGTTGTCAGGTTCTTTGCGTCTTAGATCTCCTCCCATTTTCGGATGCAGGATGTCAACTCTGTTTCTCTGCAAATTTAGAACTTCTTTCCCTTTGCAACTCAAATTATCGCCCTGAGTAACCCACAAAGCGTGCAATAATTTTTTGGAAATAGTGGGAGATCTGTCGCAGTGCCAGGTAATGATGGCCTTTCTAGTGAGGCACGAGTGGTGCTTTTTACTTGTCATGATTTAATTGTCCTTCTCTCCCCGTATAACGGTCCTTTCTGAGGATCTCTTTAATGTTTGAATTGAGATCATCCTCGTGCCAAATCATTTGAACGTCATAATTAACTCCTGCATTAGCTAAACAATCAGCAACACTGTTTTTCTCTCTGTAGGCATGTCGTATAATAATTTCTTTGAAACTGGCGATAATCTCTCTAGCTTTCATGATGATATTCTCAATGGACCAAGAAGGCTCCTGTTCTCCCTTTAAGCACTTAATAATATTAAGTGAATCCCCCTCAAGCCAAATTTTATCATAATTGATATTTTTGGCTATAATTAAAGTATGAAAGGCAGCAGAGGCTTCAACAAAATGGCTAGTTTGATTTCCTAGAGGACCAGCCACCGCCTTAAGGCAACTTCCAGCAAAATTCTTGATTATGCCCCCATATCCAACTTTAACCGGATTTCCTTTAGAAGCCCCATCGAAGTTGGCCTTAATCCATCCCTGCGGGGGGAAACACCAGATAAGACCTTCTCTGCCTTTCTCCTTACTAGTAGTGGTGGTGCAAAGGTTCCATCTATCTTTGAAATCCTCTTTAGTAGCAATTCCCTGGTTAGTGCCATAGAGGCATTCAAAAATACTCCTATAGATTTTGTCAGCAACCACTTCAGGAATAACCCTTTTATCTCTGAAAATCCTGTTGTTTCACTCTTTCCAAATATTTCTAATGACAATTGGCAGAGTAAGTCTCCAGATCTCCACAATTTTAGGATTAGAGTGAGGACAATGCCATTGAAGCCAAGTGTCACCGAGAGAATTCAGGAAGACCCAGCTCGGGTTCCACCTGGTCAGGATGATTTTCCAAATGTCATGGCTAAAAGAGCATTGATTGAGAATATGGCAAGCTGTCTCTTCTTCCCTGCAACAAAGAGAACACATGTTAGGAAAAATGATGCCTCTTTTATGAAGATTATCTAGGGTTAATATTTTATTTTAGATTAAAATCCAAAAGAAGATGTTGATTTTGGAACTAAATTCTTATTCCAAACTTTAGCCCAAATGGGAGTGGCTTCCTCTGAGACATTATGAATAGCTATAGCAGAGGAAATAGAGTATTTCCCATCCATAGTTTTCCCCTATATTAGAATGTCATCTTTGTTGTCTCTAGGGATTTTAGCAGAAAGAGCAATTTGAAGGAACTTGAGATCCGGGCTCTACTGGCTAAAGTCAATCTAGTCCCCGTTATTCCAGTAATCTCTAACCATTTCACCATACCTGCATTTGAAGTTGTCTTTCCAATCTTTGATGATAGGGATATCCTCAAGAGGTTTATCTAGGATCCATCTATCTTCCCAAAATATAATTTTCCTCCCATCCCCAAGGTTCCAGGTTTTGCTAGCAGCTGCCCAGCCTTTAGCAGACTGCACTGCATTCCAAATTGCAGATCCATCAACAGAGAAAGAATTGTCAAAGAATTCTTCCTGAGAAGGTTGCATATAGAGGTATTTGTTTTTCCAAATAGAGTTCCATTCTCTTTCCTCCCCTTTGAATCTCCAAATTTGTTTGGCAAATAAAGCTTTATTCATGGAGCTAATACTCCTTAGGCCCAGCCCACCTAAGGCCTTAGGGGTACAAATGTTATTCCAGGCTATAAGGGGGATTCTATTTTTAGCTTCCACTCTTGACCAAAGGAACTTTTTTTGGATTCTTTCAATAGCTTCTGCAAACTTTGAGGGGATTTTGAACAAGATAAGAGAATGCACAGGAAGATTTTGGAGAGTGGCTTTGAGCAGAGTGACTTTACCAGCTTGACTAAGAACAACCCCTTTCCAGCCAGCGAGTTTTAGGTTGAGTCTCTCAATTAACTTATTCCAGAAGGAATCCTCAGGCTTGAGACAGAGAGGAAGCCCCAAATAGGTAGAAGGAAACTCAGATATGTTACAACCAGGAATCCTGCCAATCCTGATTTGCCTTTGGGCCGGGGTGTTAATGAAAAACAGAGAGCTTTTATCCCAGTTGATTTTTTGACCAGAGGCCGATTCATAGGTATTCAGAATTATTTTCATGTTTTTCGCTTCCAAGATGGTGGCTTCCCCCATGGTGATAGAGTCATCAACAAATTGTTCATGAGAGAAAACAACATTGGAAGAAGAGGGTTTCAGACCCTTAAGATTGCCTTCTTCCACATTTTTAAGGATGAATCTTCCTAGGCATTCAACAAGAATAGTAAACAGGATGGGGGAGATGGGGTCTCCCTGTCTAAGACCTCTGGAGCTTTTGAAGAAGTTAGATGGGGAGCCATTGACAATAATAGCAGAGGAGGAAGTTCCCATGAGTTGAGAACAGAGCTGGATAACTTTGTCGCCAAAACCAAACGATTCCATAATCCTGAGGAGAAACTGCCAGTTTACTCTATCAAAAGCTTTTGCCATGTCTAACTTAAGGAAGAATCCCTGTTTACTCACCACTTTCAGGGAGTGGATATTTTTGTGAATAGAGATAATGGAGTCCAAAATCTGTCTTCTAGGGACAAAGCCATTCTGTTGGACAGAGATAATCCTTGGGAGAACATCAAGCAACCTGGAAGTCAAAACCTTGGAAAGGATCTTGTAGACAGAGTTGCATAAGCTAAGGGTCTAAACTTGTTGAGAGAATCAGCTCCGGGTATCTTCAAGATAAGAACAATGAAAGTGGCATTCAGTTCCTTAAGAAGTCTTCTGGAGCCAAAGAATTCCTTAACACCATTGCATATGTCCGCCTCCACAATGTGCCAGAATTCTTGGAAGAAAAACATGGGAAAGCCGTCCGGGCCAGGGGATTTATCACCCTGAAAGGAAAACACCGCCTTTCTAATTTTAGGATTAGTGGGAATACAGGATAAGAGGCGATTGTTAGCTTTCGATAGGATAGAAGGAATGGCTTGTAAAAGAGTGTTTTGCTTACTATGGTCCAGGTTGTCCACTTCACCTAGCAAGGTACTGAAATGCTCGAGAGCTTCCTTCCTGATGTTGCTATCCTTTGTTAGGACACCTTTATTGCAAGTGAGTCTGGATATTCTATTGGCTGCCCTGTGCTTAAGGGCGGGTAAGTGAAAGAAGCAAGTGTTTTTATCGCCTTCCTTCAGGAACAAAGCTCTAGATCTTTGTCTCCAGAAAGTCTCTTCGTTAGAAATGATGGAGTGGTATTTAGATAACAGATCATTTTCAGCCATCCTAAGATCTTCGGACAACCCCATCTCTTGGATTCTATCTTGAACAAGCTTTAGATTGGCTTTAACTTGAGTTTTGTTCTTGAATATGTCCCCAAAGATCTCCTTGTTCCAGATTTTAATTTTGGCTTTTATGATGTTGAGCTTTTTAGTAATTCTGAAAAGAGCCTTACCCTCCACTTCAGAGTTCCACCATTCAGTAATGCAACCTTCTAGAGAAGGGTGGGAGAGCCAAGCTTTTTCAAATCTAAAAGGGAAATTTCTCTTAGCCAAAAAAGAGTTGGCAGGAAAAGAGATAGGGAAATGGTCTAAACCGATTTTGATAACAGAGCCAAGGGAACAGCTATACTTAGAAAGCCAGTTAGGAGAAATTAAAGATCTGTCAAGCTTGACTTGAATCAAATCAGTTTCGGTTCTTCTATTGGTCCAAGTGTAATTGATGCCCTGGAGATCAACATCAATGAGAGCTTGGTCATTAATGAAATCCATAAGGTCTTGTTTATGTTTCTTTCAATTACGTAGAATTAATACCTTAACCTTAATTTTCAAGAAATAGTTCCTTGCATATAATAGTCTCATTCTTACAACTATACTAATATATTGCTTTACTTAAATTAAAAGATAAATTCCTAGTTAGAAAACTATATAAGAGGAGTTGAAACCAAAAATTTTAGCAGTGTTCGGTATCTATGGTGCCTCTGGGTCACACTTACGGGTAATGTCGTTGTGTTGAACTACTATAGTTAACGCCTAATAAAGCTGCAACAACGACGTCTGTGGCATTGTCCCTATAAATCGTTGAGGAGAAATAAGGGTCATATGGAAGTTTTAAAAAAATCCAAGGGGCGGGTAATCCCCCTTGGATCAATAATCTTAAATAATAATTTTTAAATTAAATTTACATCCGCTTAGTTAAACCTTCAAAAACCCCATTAGGGATTGGTGGTGTGTGATGATTTGGAATTTATGTATCTGGATGATTTTTAGAGGATGATAACAATTTAAGGGTTACATTTGTAATAGGAAATAGGACTTATTTATTTTAGGCTATAAGCAGAAGGCCACCTTGAGCCTTTTTGCTATAGAGCTACCATCATGGGTAGCAACCGCAGAGAAACTGTCTGGGACATTGACCCTAGAAAGGGTTGCGTACCCACCGAACAATTTACATTAAACCATAGTTAGAAACCAGAACTACATACTTTACGCCTTGATCCCGTGGCAAAATGGGTATGTAGGCAGTCTAGGGATGAAGTTGTCCCTTGTACTAAGGCGTTCATGGATGGGGATTAGGATTTGGTTTTGGGTGAGTGGTTGGTTCAGGAAGCTCCTTGGAATTTTAAATCAAATGGTGCAAATACTAATTGAAAGGTTAAGATTAATTCAATGCATACTCAGAAGGAATCTCATATGGATTCGCTTGACTTCCCGAGGCCTTAGGCCAAATTCCAAGGTGAAACTCAAGCTTGTTTATGTAATTATTTTTATACTCCTAAGGACGGTGACCTCAGTGCACTCCTAGCAAGGGAGTGTAGTCTTTAGAGAGTGGCTCAGGACCTAGATGGTCTCGATGAGTCTAAAGTCTCTGGCCAGAGCATATCCTATTCTTATGAATAGATGCCTACCCTATTTGGGTAGATGCCTATCTTGAATTGGATAGATGAAACCTCTTGTCCCGTATGGACAGATGCCTAACCCGTATGATTAGATTCCTAACCCGTATGGTTAGATGCCTACTCCCGTATGGATAGATGCCTAACCCGTATGGTTATATGCCTAACCTGTATGGTTAGATGCCCATTCCAGTTGGATGGATGCCTATCCCATTTGGATAGATGTACCTGAGTATGTGATTGAATCAAACACAATTAAGAATAAGTAAGAATAAGAAATCAATATTTTTATGTCGAAAAAAAAAGAAAAAAATCAATTGAAATTTTGGGTTAAGTGGAGTGAGTTATTATAGGATCTGTGCTTGTTTGTACTCTTTGTATTTGGTCATACACAGTCTTCCTTCTTTGAGTAGAAATCTCCTCAGGTTGTGGCTTGAATTCAGTTTGTTCAGGTGCTTGTACATGATGTACTTTTTTATAAGAAGCCTCCTCTCATTTGGATAGCGAGTTATTCTTGTCGCTTCTCATTTTCTTCATGCTCTTATTGTTTTCTTGTCTTTTCCATTGCTTGATGTAGCACCTCTTGTCAAGATTCTTCATTTTGTGTTACCTTTTCTCTCCATCGAGGTTTTTGATGGTGATTGCTTTTGCACAGGTTGAAAATGCTAGCCATACCCAAGTCCTGATTTATCTTTTGCAAGTTGTGAATGGGGTTGTATGGGTTCTATGATGCCCTCTTGATGCTTGCCAATAGGTCCTTTTCCTTTGTATCCCATTCTTAGCATGATTTTGAACCCATTTCCATACTGTTTTGTGGGAACGACCACTTATAGGGCAACAACTCTTATTTCTTCCTCATCCTTGTATAGCCAGCTGAGGATGTCCTTGTCAACTGTTTCTTCAGCCAGTGTGGCAATTTGGATAAATTTACCATCAAACTTCTTGATGGGTTGTGCTGCTTGGTATCTTGATGTGGAAGGTTGTCCATGAGATTTTGGCAAGGTTGGCAATTTTGATAGACATAGGGGTTCAAAAGAGTATTCCCCCATACCTTGGTCCTTTATCTTCATCTTTTGCTCAAAGTCTATGGACAACAACTTGAGTTTTTCTTGATTGTTGGATGATGAGGAAGCTTGGGCTTCCCTGTTGTGTGAAACCAGAACATCTTGTGCTACCCCCATAGCGTTGCAGTACTGAAAGGGTTTAGCGCCTGCTGATATTGAAATCTCTTGTCCATTGTAGGGGAACTTGAGACATTGATGGTACGTGGAAGGTACTGCTTGCATTTCATGGATCCAAGGATGACCCAAGAGTATGTTGTATGTCAAGTCTATGTCTAAGACGTGGCACATTGTGTCTCTTTGCACAGGTCCTACCTGAATGGGTAGTACCACTGTTCATTCTGATGACCTTTCTTCATCATTATAGGCTTTGATAGTGATCTTCTTTCTAAGATCAATAGCTTGCTCGAAGAAGCCCAATATACGGATAAGCTTCAAGGTACACATATTGAGACCAACTCCTCCATCTATTAGAACTCTTTTGACTCAATGTTTGTAGATTAGGACTTCGATATGGAGTGGGGTGTTATGCGGATGACTCAAGGAGACATCATCGTGTTCTGAGAAAGATATGTTATGTGGCACTGTCATATGTGCCAACATGGATTGGAACAAATTGATATCCAAATTGTTTGGAACTGTTGTTTCTACAAGAGCTTGCTCCAAGATATCTTTATGTTTTGGTGAGAGTTTAAGCAACTCAAGTATTCATATATGAGCGGGTGTTCTTTGCAGTTGGTCAACCAACTTATATTGAGTCTTGGGGACAATTGTTGCTTTAGATGTGTTCCCCTTCAAGACATATTTCTGAGCCCTTGTTGTCACATTTACCCACACATGTTCTTGTTTATCTTTGATCTTTATGACATTTACTTGATTGTCACATGTCGATATGTGATTTATGACATTTTTGTATATGTGATTGATGCGGGCTCCTTTGTTGTTGTTTGATGTTGATACTCCTCCCTTGTCATAATTAAGAAGAGGATTTTTGAAAGCCTCGTGATCACCATTGGTTTTATGACCATCGACCATTATGTCTCCCTTGTCTATCATATCTTGAACTAGGTTTTTCAACCTCATGCAATCGTTTGTTCTATGCCCCTTGTTTCTATGATAATCACAATAATGCGAGTCATTCCACCATGGTGGTTTGACTTGGGGTTCAAAGTTGCTTATGACTGGCAATGGGATAATCTTGTTTGCCAATAGTTCTCAAAATGCAGATTCTAGGGCTTGTCCCAATGGTGTATATGTTCTTCGATATGGGGGAGGTGGAGTGTTAGTATTACCCCCTTGGTTATTGTTGTTCCCCTAATTCTTATTGTTATTCCCTTGGTAGTTATTGTTTCCTTGGTTGGTAGTGCATTGATAATTGTTGGTGCCTTGATTGGCACTTCTTTGATCATTGTTGGGTGGAGTAGTACTTGATAAAATCAATGTTGGTTGCTTATATTTTACTTTGTTGGAATCGACTATACCATCATTAACCATTTTTATTTCTAGTCCAAAATTTGGACTTGTCTGAGTAGTTGTTATTATATTGATTGCTATAGGCTTTATTGCTTGATGAACTAACACCTTCCTTAGAGAATT
The DNA here is from genome assembly GCF_030272615.1 of Cryptomeria japonica. Taxonomy (NCBI): domain Eukaryota; kingdom Viridiplantae; phylum Streptophyta; class Pinopsida; order Cupressales; family Cupressaceae; genus Cryptomeria; species Cryptomeria japonica. Next base: position 597,706,545 of record NC_081407.1, read on the forward strand.
TTAAGGTCCCATTTTTGATCAAGGCTTCCTCTACTTAGATATCATTCTCTATCAATTTTGTAAAAGTAGGTAGACACTGTAGTTTGAGTTGATAACTTATTTCATCATTTAAATTGTCTATGAAGATTTCCATTTTTCCTTTTCAGGTACATCTCGTGGGTACCTTGAGACCATACGTCTCCATCGTTGTAAGAATACAATGAATGTTTCATTGTTCTTTTTCTTCGTATTGCATATGTCAAGAATAGTAACCTCATGTTGGATATTGTAGGAGTATTGTGTGATGAATTTATTCACCAACTCATCGAATGATCTAATGGGAGGTGTGATTTTTGACAACCACTCCATTGTTTTCCCTCCCAAACTTCTTGGTAATAGCCTCATCATGTATGTATCATTATGAGCAAACTCCAAGCCCATAGCACATAATTCCCTGACGTGATCACGAGGATCACTCTTACCATTGTATTTGTCATACTTTGGTATATCTCAATTTGGTGGGAAAGGTATCATGTTTAGCCTCCTATCAAAAGGGTAAGGACAAATGTCCTCAAAATAATACCTCGTCGTAGACCCTTGTTGCATATATTGCATTTGTCATTTGAGTGCTTGAATTTGTTGCATAATGTTATCTAAGGGAACATTTTCTTCATTGGATCTTTGATGATGGGCATCTCCTTGTTCACTAACATTGTCTTAATTACGAGTATCATCTCGGTTGCAGGTGTTGTCTTGATCATGTGTGTCCTTTCCTCTCAAATTCTCTTGATTCTGAGTATTATATGTGTAGGTCCTTGACCTTGTTCTTGGGATTCTTTCATTCCTTGAATTTTCTATTTTAAAATCCTCAGGCATCCTGAATCCTTTGCTATTTAACATGAGGAGGTACTTTTATTTGTTTGCTTCTATAAGCCTTTCCATGAGATTTTGGAAGGCAACACTTTGTTGGCATTGTTGGATGAGTTCCTCGATGATCTCCTCTTCTTCCATATTTGTGTATTCATCAAAAGGGTTGGATTCCCTATGACTCATGCTAGATTCTAGTTGTGGATCCAATTCTTTGCCTTTTCAAGATTGAGTGCCAGCGAGCATCAATATATTTCTATAGTAGTGAATTCCTCCTATTCTAACAGGGTTCTTAGTGGAGTTGATGGCTTAGGCTAAGCCTCATTGTAAGTGATGCAATTTCTTGGAAATAAGGCGGGATTGATCTTTCCCTCGCTATTAAGGCATTGATTGAATGTTGCTTTCTGAATGTAAGCCCTACTTCTCAAAGGTTCTTTGTCAAACTTGTTAGATTTTCCTTGAAGGTACAATCGCATATGACACAAGAAAATGCGATGTGATGCAAAGAGTTGATGGTTGATGTAGAGAAACTTTCTCCTCTTGATAAGTTCCCTAGGACCGGGTTGTCTCTTCTTCAATGTAGTCTTTTGATGAAAACTTTTTTTTCTCAAAATATGGGGAGTGGTCATACAAATGGTCTAAGAGTGTTGATGTTGATGTTGATGGTTGATATGGATATTTCATTTTGAATACTTAAGCTTACTAAGTCGAATAGAGGGTTTGTTCGATAGGCCCCTATGACAAAGTGTGTCAAATGATATGGATAAAGTCTCCCGATATGAAAACTTGATTTGACTAACTTGAATACCCAGCTAAGTATTTTTGTTGAGATATTTGGATGATAAACTCTTGATCACTTGGTTTTGATACTCCTCTATTTTGGTTGGATGAAAATAAGATAGTTGAAATGTTGATAACCACCTCCAAAGGTGCTTTGTTGGATTTGAAAATTTCTTTCACTTATGATCTCTTTTTGTTTTGAATTAATTTTTGAGCTTGATTGTTGGATATATTTGCAAGATATTTTAGCATTTATGAAAAGAATATATAACACACATGAAGACAATGGTCATCCTAATGCTAAACATTGAGTGTATGTTATTTTGAGGATGTGTTCAAATCCCCGATCTTTTCACTGGTTTGGATACAAATAAGGCACACCAAGTAGACTCTTTATTCAAAGGTCATTGACAATATCATAGACCACTAGTCTCGATACTCCATTAGCTCAAACAACCTTGTCACCCCCTAGAGGGTGCCCGTTTTTTTGCCTTTTTCCAGAAATTAACCCAAAGTGAATTGCTTCACAATTAGGTAGTTATCATGGGAGATATATGGTGAGTAGTCTTGGGGGTGGATTCTTCCCCACCCTTGCACTATGATATTACCAATGTATGACAACTGACTTGGCTCAAGCTTCTACTTGTATGGTTCGTAATAAGGATTTTGTTTGGCACAACAAATGATAAACTCAATTAAGAGGCTTACCAACCTTTAGAACAAAAGATTTTTGCATCACAAGGATACTAGGGGAAGGCTATAAAATACACACTTCCATTGGAGGGGATTATCATCAGCCTCCACATTTGATTATAGTGGGTTGGTAAACTTGGCGATAAAGTCGCTGCCCACTTGGGTTGTTTTCTTCTCACTAGCCCCCTCAAGGCTTCGGGAAGGCATGCCCTCTAAACGATTTAACTTGCTTGAAAGTAAAGAAAGCATGAAAAAGAGTGGGTTTGACTTTTTGGTCACCCAATTAAGGGGAGAACATATACCTACCACTTTCGAGACATGGAATACAAGTGTTTTTTTACCCTTTCATAGCAATGTGATCTATCCTCTATTTGGAGATATTGCTCCAACAAGCATGGTGTTTATTTTAGTCCCACATGGCAATTGTTTTTTAAACTAGGAAATGGAAATCCTGTTCAATGAAATGAAAGCACATTTGCTTGAAAATAAATCACTTTGCAAGAATGGACAAGTTGATTGTTCTTTTTAACTTGCAAAAATAAGATTGATTGTGCTTTTTATCCTCTTTGAAAGAAATTGAATTTTTTTTTGTTCTTTTTAAGAGCACCAAATTTGAAGTGTTTTTCCCTAATCTTGCAAGAAAACAAAATGTTCGATTTGTGGTTCTTTTTAACCTTGCAAATGAAGTTAATTTTAAGCCCAAAAATTTAAGTGTGATATTCCTTTTAAGCAAAAAAATAAGATGAAGTTATTTTTATCTTGCAAGAAACTCGTTAGTGAAAATGAAAAATCCAAGGTGGGCTAGACAAGACTAGATTTTTGAATTTTGTTTCAATTTTTTGTAGAAAAGTTTTAATTTTTTAATTTTTACATATGCACGAAAAGAATTGTCATATGCGCTAAAATAATTGTCATATGCGCTAAAATAACTGTCATATGTGCAAAAATAACTGTCATATGCGTGAAAAGAACCATCATATGCGCGAAAAGAACTGTCATATGCGCGAAAAGAACTATCATATGAGCGAAAAAAACTGTCATATGCACGAAACTGTGGTAAAATTTTCTAGGTGTGACCTTGGGGAAAATGTTAAAAAAAAAGATTTTAAGGGGTCTGGCCCTACATTGGGTGCCAATTAATGTATGCCAGAAATGTGGTATAAACCTACAAGAGGGGAAAACATCTCAAACATACACATGAAACATTGCATTAGAGTTAGAAATCACAAAACAAGTTAATGAACCAAAAACTCTCAAAATCATTCCATGCTCCTATATCCCTAAAGATCTTCAAAATTCAAGGTGGCCTTCACTTGGAAGAGAACTTGATCTCTTAGATGACAACCTAGAGAACAAGATTTTAATGATGATTCTAGGATCAAAATGGATGCAACTGAGATCCTAGTGAATGGTGAGATGATGGATGAAAACTAAGGATGCAGGATGCAAAACTAGATATGATCAAGATGATGAAGATAAGATGAAGCTATGTTAATTCCAAATTGAAGATTAATATGAACTAAGTAAGCTAGATGAAGACAAAAACTAAGTAATTGATATAAATTAAGCTAACTAAAATGATCTAAAGCATGATGCAAATGCTAAGTGCTATAATGTTAATGCTTGAAGACTTGGATGCTTGAAGGTGACCAATGAGCTCCTTTAATAACCTGCAAAAGACTATAATTTTGATGCACAAGATCGGGGATTGGATAATTTAAAGAAGGATTGGGCTCTATTTATACGCAAAATAGAGAAATGGATGGTTGAAATTGAGTAATCTCAACAAGGGCTAGGATTGAAAGTTATCAATCCACGTGAGAGATACAATCCAATCCCAAGTTGACAAATGTCACCTTGAGAGGATATTAAACAAGCATTAGATGCTAAGCAAGCAATTAGGGATAACCTCAACGAGTGACTTCATTGGATAATGTCATTAACCAGGGAGGCATGCTATTACCCAAGAGGTAAACTCTTGTGCAACATAGGAAAATGGTTAAAGGGACAACCATCATGGCTAAGAGGTGTGGGCTTATAAGAGGCATTAAATGCATTTTGAAGACTTTGGAGACTAACTTGCCCAAAGAGGAAAACCACTAGTGGTTTATGTAAGAGCCTTACATGCTTGGAAGACTCAAAAAGTTAACTTGTTGAAATAGATAAAGTCTTAAATGCTTTTTGAAGACTTTCTTCCAAATTTAGAGAAGTGACTCGCCCAAATTTAGGGAAAGGACATGTTTAGGATGGGATTAGGAAGTTTCTAGAAGGATGATTATGGAGGCAAGTGGGAGATGTAGGAGAATGCAAGTGGGTGAGGAAAATATGATTTTTAGTTAAATTAAAATGATTTAATTTAACCTAAAAGGGATGCAACTTGCATTTGTAGGATCTTGCAAGTGGAGGGACTATCCACAAATAAATAATGATTTATTTATTTACAAAGAGGATTTTAAATTAAATGTGAATTTAATCAAAAGGGAAAAAATGGATTTTAATCAAATAAATAAGATTTATTTAATCAAATGGCTAAGGGTACTTAATCAAACCTTAGTTTAATTAATAGGTTAGGCTAGAAGAAGGAGATTTAATCGAATCTTTAATTTGATTAAAAGGTTAATTAGAAGAATAGGAATATTAATTAAATCTTAATTTAATTAATTAGAATAATTAGGGATAATTAAATGAATAAAATTGAATTAATTCATTGTGCAACTTTTAGGTGTCTACACCTGGTACCGGTTAGCTTTACCAGTTGGCGATATTTGATGATTTGGTTAAGTGATTTTGGTCCGGCTTACTGTATTGGTTCCTAATGTGATGAAGGTGCTTCTTGATCGTGTCCTAATTTTTTGGTGGCTTTGCATTGGCTAGCGTGATGATTTGGTGGTCCTATTTGGATCCGATTGATTATTCTGTGTTATTTCATTGAGGGTTTCTACCAGTTGGTGAAACGTGTTGGAGATTGATCTTAATGTGATTTTTGATAGATATAATTGTTTGGGAATTTGAATTACGTCCATGCTATGTAATGTAAATCATAATATTGGTCCAGTGGTATCATGTGATGTATTTTTTGTAATTATAGGTTTATGGGTTTAGGGTTTAGCTAGCCTTACTATCAAGGTTGATGATTTGTATTTATAGGTGACTTATTTATGTAATTTGGTATGGTATGGTTATGTCTGCATTATCAAAGAGAGGTTTATGTGTGAAAAAGGTTAGATCATCCAATGAACGGTTGTGAAGGAATTGGTGTTGCAGGTTAGACATCAGTGCTTAACCAGAACTATATCAAGCATTAGGAGATGCTACTTTCACAATTCATTTTCTCTGGATTGTAGTCCGATGTTTATTTAAGTCAGTGAGACTTCTTTTTTGTGATGAGCAGTGAGCTCTAGGCGGTTGGCCTGATTGCAAGTACAATCCTCATTGTAATTATTTCACATACTGTTGAAGAAGTATTATCTAACTATGGGTAGGGTTTCCCATCGTGGTTTTTCCCTTTATCGGGTTTTCCGCATCAAAATTATTGGTGTTGTGTGATATGTGATTTTGTGTTTAATCTTTCACTCTGTTAATCTTATCTTGCTTCGATACAAGGTTTATAATTTTCTTTAACTATTAAACTTGTGGAAAATTGATTCACCCCGACCCTCTCATTTTTCCTCCAGTATCAGAGCGAGGTCCTCTCTGCAGAAGCTCAACTGCTTGAGGAGATCCGATGGCATCAACATATACATTTAATCCCTACCCGAAGGAGAGTCCCAGATTAAATGGTACAAATTATAAATTATGGAAGGAATGAATGAAGATTCATCTGAGATGTCTTGGAGCTGAAGTTTGGGAGATAGTAGAGAAAGGGTATACACCTCATGATCCTGATTTTGGAACACCAACACCAACACCTCCCGATGAGCAAGAAAGAGCTGATAATGATGTCGGAGTGAAATAAACCTTGTTAAGTGCCCTATTAGATGAGAAGCTATTGAATGTCATAAAATTGGAAAATGCAAAGCAAATTTGATTGAAGCTTGAAACTCTTTATGAGGGAGACCAAGAAGTAAAGATTGCAAAACTTGAAGGTTACTGGTTGAGATATGAAACTTTGAAGATGGAAGAAGATGAGAAGATAAGTTTTTTCATGGATAGAGTGAATGAGATTGTCATGAGAATCAAATCTTGTGGTGGAAATGTCATTGAGGATGAGGTTGTGTCAAACATTATGAGAGTTCTACCTCCAATTTACAAAATGAAGGCTATTGCAATTAATGAACTCCAGACAATGTCATGTACCCATGTTACCAAAGATACATTAGTTGGGAAGTTGACCGCTTTTGAACTTGAGGAACTTGGAGATCAGAGTGCTACTAAAACTGAGACAGCATTTAAAGCATCTGCTTCCGGTAAGCAGAAGATAGACTAGAAGGAGTTGTATGCTAAATATTTGGAAGACATTGAGAGAGAAGACAAAGAGCTTGAAGAGTTGGAAGCCCTAATTGCTAGAAGAATCCCTAAAGGACCGACTGGAAGTAAGTATGAAGGAAAAGTTCCTTTTAAATGTTTCTCATGCAATAAGATTGGTCATTTTGCTTCTAGATGTCCTAAAAGAGCTGCTAGGAATCAAGAAATATTTATGAGAAGTAACAATCCTAATCCGGAATATCAGAGCATACCTAGATTTAGAAGGAATAAGGATAAATCATGTTACTATGTTAGAGATGATGATTGGGGTATTAATGATGATGATGATGATGATGAAAATGTAAGTGGATTCGGTAATGGAAGCTCCGATAAAGATTGGGTCTTTATTGCTATTAAGGATGATTCTCCAGAACCTATCATTGATACAACTCATACTAACAAGAAGGCTCTAGCTGCTAAAATTGAAAAAAAGGATGAATGGGTTATAGATAGTGACAACTCACATCACATGATTGAAGACGAGGAAATTCTTGAATTTGCAAGAATTTGATGGTGGACTAGTCAGATTTGGAGACAACAAGGCATGCAGGATCAAAGGCAAAGGAACAATATCCTTGGATGGTAAGACTAATACTGACAATGTTTATTATGTTGAAGGTTTGAAGCATAATATTTTGAGTGTAGGTCAGATGGTGGATAGAGGATTTCATTTACAATTCAAAGATGGAAAGTGCAAGATTACCAATAGATCTGGTTTGGAAACTGCCTTTAGAACTCAGACCAAAGGAAATATCTTTCATTTGAACTCCGGTGAGAAGGATTGCTTGATTGCTTGATTTCTTAGATTGATGAAAGTTGGTTATGGTATAAGAGGATGTGTCACATGAATTTTGATTGCATAGTGAAGATCAGTTCAACACAGGATGTCAGAGATTTGCCCAAGATTATCAAGCCTCATAATCCGGTATGTAGAGAATGTCAAATGGGTAAGCAAGTTAGAAATTTTTTCAGAAGCATACATGATAAATCTAATGAAATTTTTCATCTTATTCATACTGATCTATGTGGACCAGCAAGGACTAAAAGTTTTCAAGGTGGTAGATACTTTATGTTACTTATTGATGATTATTCTAGAATTATGTGGGTTGTATTTTTGAAAGAAAAATCAGAAGCTCTTGAGAAATTCAAAATTTTCAAAGATATGGTTGAGATAGAAACAATATTGAAGATAAAATGCTTAAGGTCAGATCAAGGTGGTGAATTTACATCCAGTGAGTTTAACAACTTTTGTGAGAAGCATGGAAGCATAAGACAATTTTCTGCACCTAGAACCCCACAATTGAATGGAATAGTGGAAAGGAAGAATATAACTATCTTAGATGTTGCAAGGTCAATGACGATGGAAGCCAAATTGCCTGATATCTATTGGAGAGAAGTTGTTAATATTGCGGTATACACCTTCAATAGACTAAACATAAAAGGTGATACCGGTAAGACTCCTTATGAATTATGGTTTGGTCATACTCCTACTATCTGATATTTCAGAATTTTTGGAAGTAAATGCTATATTAGAAGAGATGATGTATTAGGGAAATTTGATCCTAGAAGTGATGAAGGAATATTTTTAGGTTATTCTACTAAGAGTAAAGCATATAGATGTTATAATAAAAGTTTGTGTAGGATAATGGAAAGCATAAATGTCAAGGTGGATGGGCAAGGTAATAATCAAATCAGATCATATGACTATGGACCAGAAGATAAAATTGTCAGATCATAACCGCTTGTGCAAGAATCGGTTCAGAGAATTGATCCAGTTGCTACAGTAACATCAAAAAATTCCATAGTGACTGTTGATGAACAAAAAGAGTCAGAAAGTCAAGATAATCCAAAGCCTCCCATGTATGTGAAGCTGAATCATTTTGAAGATTAGATAAGAGGAAATGTGTCATGACAAGAAGAAGGTTAGCTGCTGAAGAGGTATGTTTAATTTCTCAAATTGAACCAAAATATTTTATTGAAGCAAGTAAATATGAGAATTTTATGAGAGATATGGAAGAGGAATTGAATTAGATAGAAAAGAATAAAACACGGGAATTGGTTCTTAGGAATAAAGATAAAAATGTTATTGGAACTAAATGGGTTTTCAGGAATAAATTGAATGAGGAAGGCCAGGTTGTAAGAAACAAGGCTAGATTGGTTTGCAAAGGATATTCACAAGAATAAGGAGTTGATTATGATGAGACTTATGCTCGGGTTGCAAGAATTGAAGCAGTAAGACTATTTCTTTCCTATGTTGCACACAAGAACTACAAGGTATATCAGATGGATGTTAAATGTGCATTTATGAATGGAGATCTTGAGGAGGAAGTCTACATTGAGCAACCTAATAGATTTTCTTTATCAGAGGACAAGGACATGGTATGCAGATTGAAGAAAGCTTTATATGGACTAAAACAAGGCCCTAGAGCATGGTATGCTAGATTAGATAAATATCTTTCAAAGCTCGGTTTTAGCAAAGGTAATGTTGATAGTAACTCATATTATAATATTGAGCATGATAACATACTAATCATTAAAGTCTTTGTTGATGATATCATTTTTGAAGGAGAAGAAAATTTATGCATGAAATTTGCTGATGATATGAAGAATGAATTTGAAATGTCTATAATTGGAGAGATGGAATTTTTCTCAAGTTTGTAGATCACTCAGACTGATAAAGGTATTTTCATTTGTCAAACTAAATATATGAAGGAATTGTTAAAAAATTTGGTCTTGAAAATTCAAAACCTGTTGGCACTCCTATGATAATCGGTTGCAAATTGACTAAGGAAGATGAATCTCTGAGAGTGAATCCAAGTAGGTACAAATCAATGATTGCTGGATTGTTGTACTTAACTCAGACCAGACCTAATATAATGATTGTTTTCTGCATTGCTTCTAGATTTTAGTTTGATCCGAGAGGAAGTCATGATATTGTTGCTAAAAGAATATTTAGATATTTGGCAGGAACAACAGAGTATGGGTTATGGTATCCAAAGGATGATGGTTTCAGATTATGTGCCTATATAGAATCAAATTGGATAGGTGATATTATTGACAGGAAGAGCACTATAGGCGGTGCATTCTTTCTTAGGAATAAATTGCTCTCATGGCTTAGCAAGAAATAATCATGCACTTCATTATCTACTACTGAAGCCGAATATGTAGTTGTCGCAACTAATTGTACTCATATTTTATGGATGAAGCAGATGTTGAAGGATATAAGGGTAAGTTATGATGAGCCTATTGTTATTCACTATGATAATACTATTGCTATTGATATCTCAAAGAATCCGGTATTCCATTCCAAGTCAAAACACATTTCCATAAGGTATAATTTCTTGAAAGAAAAGGTTGAAGCAAAGGAAGTCAGATTGGTTTATGTGCCTACTAAGGAACAAATTGAAGATATTCTAACTAAACCATTGCCTAAAGATACCTTTGAATATATCAGAGATCAGTTGGGGGTCACCACCCCTCCGGCAGAGACTTAGAGATGTAGGGATGCATCAATTCGGTGACCTTATCAGACATATATTCTGATCTGGGTGGATGGGTTGATGTTGCTGCTTCAGGGGAGTACTCAGCTATTTGGTTCATTATTTTGGTTTGGCATCACCCCTTTGTCATTGATGTCAAAGGGGGAGATAGTATTCATGTGAAAATATGATAATCTTAGGGGGAGAGATATTTTGTTGGTTTTTGATTCTTTGGGGAGATTGTTGGTATTCCTTGGCACTTGGATGTTTTTCTCATTCAATGTTTCCATCAATGCCAAAGGGGGAGATTGTTGGCAATAGTGACTATGTGTTTTCATTGATGTCAACATTGTATCCCAATTGGATATGGTCTTTTCCCAATTGGTTACTACTATCTCGGTTGGTTCTTGGTCCTAGTTGGACTTGGTTTTGGTTCATTATGATCTGGTATGATCAGATCCTTGGATATGATTTTGGATGGTTACATGCTTGTCATATTTAATTGGTTCATGTTTTGGTGCTCAAGAAGCTATCGCTTATGTTCTGGATTAATAGTTGGTATTTCCTAGTACCGGTCAGCTTTATTGGTTGGCGATATTTGATGATTTGGTTAAGTGATTTTGGCATGGCTTACTCTATTGGTTCCTAATGTGTTGAAGGTGCTTCTTGATTGTGTCCTAATTTTTTGGTGGCTTCGCATTGGTTGGTGTGATGATTTGTTGGCCCTATTTGGATCCGGTTGATTATTCTATGTTATTTCACTGAGGGTTTCTACCGGTTGGTGAAACATGTTGGAGATTGATCTTAACGTGATTTTTGACGGATATAATTGTTTGGGAATTTGAATTAGGTCCATGCTATGTAATGTAAATCATAATATTGGTCTAGTGGTATCATGTAATGTAATTTTTGTAATTATAGGTTTATGGGTTTAGGGTTTAGCCAACCTTGTTATCAAGGTTGATGATCAGTATTTATAGGTGACTTATTTATGTAATTTGGTATGGCAAGGTTATGTCTTCATTATCAGAGAGAGGTTTATGCACGAACAAGGTTAGATCATTCAATGAAGGGTTGTGAAGGATTTGGTGTTGCAGGGCAGACATCAATGCTTAACTGGAGCTGTATCAAGCATTAGGAGATGCTACTTTCACAGCTCATTTTCTCTGGATTGTAGTCTGATGTTTACATAAGTCAGTGAGACTTATTTTTATGATGAGCAGTGAGCTCTAGGCAGTTGGCCTGATTGCAAGTGCAATCCTCATTGTAATTATTTAACATACTACTATAGAAGTATTATCTGACTGTGGGTAGGGTTTCCCACCGTGGTTTTTCCCTTTACCGGTTTTTCCACGGCAAAACTATTGGTGGTGTGATCTATGCTTTCATGTTTTATCTTTCACTATGCTATTCTTATCTTGCTTAGGTAAAAGGTTTATAATGTGATTTAACTATTAAACTTGTGGAAAATTGACTCACCCCCCACCCCCCTCTTAGTTTTCCTTCGGTATTAGAACATTCTAACAGTATCTTGTACGTGTGAAGGTTCACAAGTATAGTTGAGCAGTGATGAAGTTAGTTTCAGATGTGTAACAACATTGAATTGCAATCAACATTTTAAAGGAAGTGTTTCTCTGTAGTTCAACAATATTGATTCAATGTATTCATATTTATTGTATCTTTCCCTGAAGAAGTAATCTTCAATGTTTGCAAGTCCATTGTATCTTTCCCTAAGGTTATGCGCCTTAGTCTTGCAAGTCAAAATCAAGAGCAGTGAGCTTCCTTGGTCTTGAGCAAAACACTTTGTAACTTGTTTTCATACAGTGGGATAGTTCTCACTGTGTTTTTTCCCTCAATGTAAAAACTCATTATGTTCATGTGTGATTGCTCTTTTTTTCACTTCTTTTCTTTTTCACATGTGAAAGTTAGAAAAAATGGTTAGATTTGTTAAGTTTTAATATATGTTGATTCACCCTTGCCCCCTCTTAGCATCTGAAAGTATTCAACAATTGGCATTAGAGAAAGTTTCCTAAAGAAATAGTCTAACAACTGAGGTAAATCTAATATTTGAACATAATGTTTGAATTTGAAGACTTGGATGCTATGGAACAATATGAATGAGATATTGATGTAGTTGTAGATCTTGAGGGAGAATTAAGAGTAGCTCTATCTGATCTAGAGGTTTATCAGAATAGGTCCAAGAAAGAAAAAGAACATGTTGTCAATCTAAAAAGACAAATTGATGAAGGGAAAAAGACCATTGATGATCTTGAAAGAAAGCTACATAACAAATCCAAAGAATGCACTAATCTTGAAGAAGAAGTGGTTATGTTGAGTAAAGAATTGAAAGAGGTAAAATAACCAATTGATAAGAACTCAAATCTCAAAGGAAATAATGATATACTTAATGAGATGTTAAGTGCCTAGAAACAATCTAAAGACAAAGACAAACTTGGATTTGACAAAGGAGAATCCTCTAAAACACCCTGCAATGATGACAAAGGAAAGGAAAAGGTCAAGGATGAATCTATGAAGACAAATGAATATCAAAAGGGTTTTACTTAGGTCCTGAACAAGAAAAACTTTAGGAATCCTCCTCCTATTCAAACTAGGTACTCTCCATCTTTCAATGGTAAATGTTTTACATGCAATCAATTTGGACATAAAGCTAGTGAATGTAGAACTCAGACTATATCTCAATCATTTAATGGACAACGTTATGCTTGCAATAAGTTTGGACATAAGACAAATGAATGCAAAAGTAGAATGATGTATGTATATGTGAAAACAAACTATGGTAGAATGTACAATCCTTTAATGGGTATTGATATGCATGCAACAAATATGGGCACAAGGCTATTCAGAGTAGATCTGATTTTAGAAGGAATGGAAGTGGTATGCAACAAGTTCCTACTTATTATAATTACAAAAAATTAGGACATTGATAGATTCTACAGAGGAAAGAATGAGAATAACTTTTCTTTGGAAAAGAAGATTGATATAAATGATCTAAAGGAGAAGATGTGGAAGACCTGAGTGAAGAAATTTGATGAGAATGTAGATAGAAAGACAATGGATGGGTTTGTACCTATTGGAGGTGCATATTCTTCCTTTGGAAACTAGATAAAAATGAATTATTTAAGGGGGAGAACTCATTGAAGATCTTAAGGACCCTCTTATTTTGGATGTTGGATTTGTTTTAGCATGACAGATGTTAGGAAGGTATTTTTGGAACATTCTGGAATTTTGTGATGATTTATAGAGGCATTTGTGATCACCAGTATAATAGAGTAACAACTTTTTGTATGTAATGATCAAATTCATTTTTATTGCTTGTAATCTTGTGAATTCAAGTGCTATTATGTGTGAAAGAGATTTCTGGTGCAGACTCTAGCAACAAAGTGTCTCAAGGTATTCTACAAATGTGTGTTTTCAAGTAAGTTTGTATGATCTAGATCACTACACCTATTATTGTCAACATGTCTTTGAAGCCACAAATGTAATTCAAAACCTATCCTTTTATGACAATAGAGAGAGATAAGCAAGGAGCCTTATCGAAGGTACCAGTAAATGTTGTATACACGAAGGATTTTAGGGCTTATATCCATGTTCCCTTAATAGAGGTTAGTCATGTAAAGTTCAATCATTTATGAAAGAAGTTGGTGGAACATGACTTGATGACATTCAAGAAACAATATAAGCATATTCTGAAGTTAGGGTTTAACATTTGGAAGGAGTTCCATTATTTTAGCTATGAGCATGCATGGATTTAGATCATCTTGAGCCAAATTCATAGTGATGTTATGTTTTTGGATTGCCTACATAAGATCACAAAGGAAGCTATTAGGGCTTTGATAGGGTTGTGCATCGCTAGTACACTTCTTGTTTTGAAATTGGTGAGTAATGACAATGTGTCTAAGCTTACTAACACAAAATATAATGGAAGGGTTATGACACTTGAGGACACCACCAATCCGGGTGTCTAATATGCAACCAAGGGTTTGGTGTACAAGATTACTATCAAAACTATGAGGGTTCTACCACCAACTCCACAATACACTCTACCTTTCAAATGGTGGTTGCAGGATAAAATTTTGATCTTTTTGAGCTTTTGAGACAACAACTTTTGGATAATCTAGACAGGACAAAGAAAAGCAAGTATCCATTTAGGTATGGGTCCTTGATAATTTTCTTAGCTTTTATGTTTATGAATGAGGTCCTGGGTGTTAGAAGTAAAGTGTGGAATAAGTTCACTCCTATAGTAGTGCAAAAAAAAACATCATATTAGAAATTTTAATAATGATACAAAAGCATACAATATTGCAAATTCTGGTTGGTTAACAAGAATTTTAAAGATAAGATGTAGGAAAGCGAGAGAATTCCTGCCAATTTGGTTTGGAAATATAGAAATGAGATCACTTTTTTGGTCACTAAGGACCATTGCTACATCGAAGTGGTAGAGCCAAGGACTGCTTGGCTATCTAAGTTACCTTAAGAAATATCAAAGGAGTATGTGGAGAAGAACATTGTGACCTTATTATAGCTGCCAGTGGATCTAGAAGTAGATATATTTGGGAATGCAGTAGAGATTTTGAACAAGATGATCCATAAGAAGGCTGAGACAGGACATGCAAAGCAGATGGAGAACTTAGACAAAAATAAAAATTTACCCACAATAGAAGATGATGAGATGAGATATTAGCTCTTTTATTCCTATAACTGATATGTTTTTGCCATGTTTTAAGTTGTATATTGGGATAGTGTTTGAGTCATGTGATGTATTAAAGTTTGACTATGTGCATTTTGGATGATAACTAAACCCATTAAATCCTATATTGTTGTTGACCTATTATTCCTGTTGCCATGCAGATTATCATAGGTAATATCATGTGTAAATGTGTAAGTGTTATGATTAATGAATATATATATATATATCTGTGTGTGTGTGCATGCGCGCGCGCGTGTGTGTGTGTTCTATCTTTTTAATTGCAGGAATAAATGAGATGTTGTAGAAACGGTTATTGCAAGCCAGATGTTGAATCACATCATAAAAGTAGTTGGAGACATTCAAGGGCGGTTAAATATTCAAAACAACAGAGAGGATGGTGTGTGTAAGAATCGACAAAGGAATAGAAAGGCGCTACCAGATTCATTTATGTTTGTCTTAAGCAAACATCAATCTTGTAACACCACCATGCTATATTCTTGGTTGCGGTTTAGCTGAGTTCCACATTTTCTGTGGATTAACTTCTTATGTTTGTAGTCATAAATTTTTTTCCCCTCATTTCATTGGCATGACCTAGATAGTAGGAAGTTGTTACATTTTTCTTATAAATAAAAGCCTGCACCTCTTCTCAGAGGTTAGACAAGGGTTAGAGATAGAATTAGATAGCATTTTTAGAACTTGAAGCATTTCTTTCATTTCATGTGTTGTATTAGCTTTTGAAAACAATGAATAAAAGTGATGTTATTCAGAGTATATAGAATTATCTTTGAAGTCTGGATACACTCATCCAAGGGGGCCCACTTGGTGAGTATTCCTGTGCATTTGTTTGATTTAGTTTCCCTTTTTCTACAATAGATGTTCTAGTGATTGACTATTCCTACAACCACTGGAACCAGATCTTGTGATTGTTCCTGCAGCCAAAGCGAATAGAGTAATTTTTGTTTGTCAGCTCTGAACTTAGTTATCAATTCTTTAATTAGAATCTTCTATTAATGTTAAGATTTCCTGTAGCCATTCAGTTGTTATGTATTCTAGTGATTGACTATTCCTACAACCACTGGAACCAGATCTTGTGATTGTTCCTGCAGCCAAAGCGAACAGAGTAATTTTTGTTTGTCAGCTCTGAACTTAGTTATCAATTCTTTAATTAGAATCTTCTATTAATGTTAAGATTTCCTGTAGCCATTCAGTTGTTATGTTTTCTCTATTTTATTTCGAATAGATTTAGTTGTTGCAGTAGTGGAGAATAACTATCATAGGAACTTAGTGCATATATAGTGCAGACCCATTTCAAGTAATACGTCCCTGGGTTGACAAGTAAATGAACTTCAGTCATGGAGATAATAACTACACACAATGAATGACCAATATTTGGGTTGAGACTTTATTTCTAGTTATTGTTCCTATTGGCGAGGCAAACCGAAGAAGTCTTTGGAAAGTAAGCGTAGAGGAGAACTAGGTCAATTTTTGCCTCTCCTCCGATGAAGATTGGTTCCTTTGGAACCCCAGGTAAGAGCAGTTTCAAGTGAGAAGAAAGGTCAAAGACCTAAATAAAAGGACTAGACAACAGATTGGATATAGTTCTATGGTCAACATTGCTTCATCATTTCTTACGGTTAGAATATGATGTTGGTGGATGCAAATTCTTGATATATTCTAGTTTGTATGTTCTGATTTGATCTACAAATAAAGTTGTGATAGTCTAAGTATCGACTTGTAGAGTGATAGTGTGATAGTTTGCAAAAATGCATTGAATTCCTCCACCTTCAATAGTTTTGGTGGTGTGGCTCAATGATTTAGTTGTATTGGTGTCAAGTGATGCTATGTTGTGCATCTGCAAGAGTCCTGGTGGTCCGCATCATGGAGCTGATCTGTGCAATAGCATGTAGAGTTGTAGGCATTGATCTAGGATGGATAAGAAGGTGTGTTGACATGGTGTGATACTTCACATGTTTCATTTTTCCTTTTACATTGCTTTGGAGTTTGTTTTTAGGCTTATTGTTTATATTGTACACATTACATCTAATTAGATTGACCTAATTGATGTTTTTTTGGTTGGGAATGGTATATAAAGATGAAATCTATTTGGAGGATGTGATATATGTTGTATGAATGAGATGTGAAGTTGTGTATAGTTTATCTTGTATGTGAAGGTTCACAAGTGCAATTGAGTAGTGATGAAGTCAGTTTCAGATGTGTAACGATAGTAAACCGTAATCAACATTTTAGAGGATGCATTTCTCTGCAGTTCAACAATATTGATTCATTGTATCCATATCTATTGTATCTTTCCCTAAAGAAGTGATCTGCAATGTTTGCAAGTCCATTGTATCTTGCCCTAAGGTTGTTTACCTTAGTTTTGTATATCAAAATCAAGAGCAATGAGCTTCCTTAGCTTTGAGCCTAAAAATTTGTAACCTATTTTCATATAGTGGGATAGTTCTCACCATGGTTTTCTCCTCATTAGGCTTTCCACGTAAAATTTTGGTGTTCATGTGCGATTGCTCTTTTTTTCAGTTATTTATTCTACACATGTGGTGATTGGAATGAATGATTAAATTAATTTAATATATGTTGATTCAACCCCCTCCCCCTCTTAGCATTCAAAAGTATTCAATAATCTCAATTTCCATGTTATAAATTAAGACAAACATTAAGGAATTTTCAAGGTACAAATTTAACCCTTTCCCTTCGAAAGTACCTCTCAAGCAATACCTTGTAACCTCACTTGGCCAAAAACACAAGGTATCACTTGTTAGGATCCAAGAACACTGAGAGGGGGGGGGGGGGGGGGGGTGAATTAGTGTTCTACCGAAATGATTAAATTTAACCTTATAAACACAACAACTCAGCAACCAGTAAACATAAACGAAGACAACAATAAGTAACAATGTAACCACAAAGATGAACACTATAACACCATAAAATTTATACGTGGAAAACCTCAATGAGGAAAAAAAATAGTGGGATTGGAAACCCACAATATCTATCCATTGATCAGATAAATAAATATTACAATAAGGGGCTTGCACATGCAGGTAGTCCAACAACCTAGAGCACACTGCTCATCACAAGAGTCTCAATGACTACAGAAAACATCAAACTACAATCCAGAATGAAGATTGAATTGCAATAATAACATCTCCTATGCCTGAGTACAGTTCCGATTAAGCTCAATGTCAGAGGTCTAAAACCTCTTACACAAACCCAATTCGATCACCTATGATCAACCAAACCTTCTGCATATGATTACAATATTATTCGCATACAGATAATCACATAACCATAATCCCAAACCACATACCACGATCTACAAAGAGATATTACATCATATTTATACCAACCCGGGACCTAAACAATTAGGTCGGCCACCTAAAAGATAATACAATAAATCCATAACATAAACCCACAAACCAATGATAAACCAAGTCGGCCTAAGACCGAAACAACATAAACCAATCAATAAATCCAATCGGTAATGCATCGAGAGCATCTACCAACATGTTACATAAACTGGTCCATAACCTAGCAAAATAAGACCGAATAGCATAGAATAGGTCTGGTGCTAAATGCAACACCACTGATCAACTGGAACACGAACACGATAACCATCAACATCCTAAAAACCTTCTAGAGGCTGCACCAACACCACTTATCGAATTCATCAAAATATCTTCAACGAAGCTCTACAGGTAGAACCCTTACTAGTAACCAAAAGGCTTACTAGAACATATGATAGCTTCCAGATCACCGAATCCCAAACCAACTGAATGTGACACGCATCTGAATAACATGAATGACCGAACCAAACCAATTCCACCAATCAGAATATACCAGAGACAAATCTCCTAGTCATCATCAAAGTCCAACCACTCTACTGGAAACTGACAGATAACCAAAAAAGCTAGTGTTGACATCAATGACAAACATCAATGCAACACATAATCAATTCCTCCAAAATGCCAACATCACTTGGGTGAGAACCTTATAGCACTTGAATTTCTTCTTTAAAGGTGTCAATGAGGTGATTGTTTGTGAAAATTATTAGAATACAATCACCATACAAAGTCTCAATATTAAGTTTGAATTAGGTTGTCAACAATCCATTAAACACAAAGATTTTAGAAATCAAATACTACCAAAACATATCAAATTAAAAAACCCACAACCAAAATAAGTTTCAAAATTATTAAATAATTTAAATTTTAAATAACCAATTATCTCACGAAGGACAAAATAATGAATTAAATTATAAAATAACATACTATATTAACTTAGAGGCACTCACTATATATGAATGAATTATCTCATTAATCTTGGGAAAAATCTTTTGATAAAAAAACTAAACCAAAAAATTAGAGGCACTCACTATATTAACTTACATGAATTCCCTTTATCATAGCCAAATTTCCTCTCATCATCTTACAACCTTCTATGTTGAAGATGATCTCTAGTCCTATATCATTCATTTTGTTCATTGAATCATATTCCTCACCAAACTTGGAATGTGTAATACACGAAATCAAGTTTTTACATAAGCTTTACCTTTCCATGATCAATAATTTAATGAGATGTAATTCTCGTAAGAAGGATTCTCATTCATTTTATGTCTCATTTATAGAAAAGTGTTTCGTGTGAGAAGTCATATGAAATAATGAATATAATTAATAAGTCATGCATCATCACATACATGAGTTGTAGAAGATGTCAAGACCACCTCTCTAGATTCTTCATTGTTTTTTATTTATAACATCAACATGCCCATTATTTTTCTTCCTACCATTGTTGTATTTTAAGATATGACCAACTTTTTGCAACATCCACTTCTAACCATGGATTTTCCAAGAGTCATTCTAATAGTTTTTATCCAAAAAATATAAAGATATTTATCAATAAGATGATTTTTCATCTTAATATTTTGAAGCTTAGAATTTTGCATTTTAAAGCTCTCAATGTTCATCCTTGTATATATCATTGTCATTGAATTCAAACCAACATATTTGTTCTAACACAATTTTCACAAAAATAAAAATTTATCATTTGAAGAGAGAATCCCTTCTTTTACATATCAAAATAAAACAAAACCTCTAATGTTATATTTAAAGTTTTCTTGCCTCCACCATACCACACTAGATATAAAAAATTGAAACCTTGTGACTAGTGCATATGCAAAAAATTAGCATTACATGATTTCTCGAGGTTAGCAAAGAGAAAACTTCAAAAACTCAATATGGGATATAAAAGAGAACCCAAAACCAAGAACTTAGATTTTCAAAGGAGATTTTTTTTGTTTCTTAAATTAATAGTTGGTATGAGCCAACACCCTTTCTATTGATATCAAAAACAGTATTGCATTGTCTTCTTCACTACTGTATATCCCTTAATACTTCCTAGGCTCCTTGCCAAAATGGAGCATAATCTAACAATATACCCATTGTAGACACCTAAAAATGTCTTATTAATCATGTACTAATTATTCATCTAATTGATTGAATAATTCTTTAGTTCTTTAATTAAATTAATTAATCTTATTCTTCTAAATTCATGTTTCTTCATCATATTACTAATTATCCTATTTCTATTCTATCCTCATCAATTAATCATTTAACCCTTTTCTAAATATTAATTATGATTTAATTCCTTTAAAAAAAAAATCAATAAAAGTGGATTATTCCACTAAACTTTTTTATTAATACTTTTTATTTTTTACACAGGATTCAAAGAGCATACCAGAGGAAAGAACCTTGGGAAGAAAACCTTCGGTCATAGCTCATAAAATAAACCTATAGTATCTAACAGATCAGTTTATACACCCCGCCCAAAACCACATACAAAATGCGGTCACAACACATATAATATTAGTTTTACATAGAGCCCATCGGATAATTTTCAAATGTAGACTCCACAGCTGCTATTAATGGAAGAAGACAAAATTTTCCAAAGCCCTGTGCCAAATCCCATGAGCCAAAAACCTTCCTGCCAAAAAAGAAAGTATCAAAAAACCTTTGGAAAAACACTATTGTATCAAATACCATGAGCTCGAACTCTCCTCCAGACAACGAACATGAATACTTGAAATGAAATGGGAAAGTGGGAATAATTATCATCATAAAATTTTACATCAACATTACTCAAGAAAATCACATAACTATTGTTGCAAACCTTCCCATACCCTAGAAAGAATTTCCTCAAAACCCACTTCTCGCTGATTAGCATTGCTATCAATGGCTAAATTTGCCAAATAATCCACAATCTTATTAACTTCTCTGTAACAATGGAATAACAAGAAAGATTCAAACAATTCTAATTTTTGTAAAATGAGATCAAGTATATACTACAAATTCCAACAATTCGATTTCTTTTTCATAACACATTGAATAATCACCATAGAATCACCTTCAATTATTAAGTCCTTAATTCCCAAAGAGATTGCCATATCCAATCCAAAAGACAAAGCATGAAATTCCGCATAATTGTTAGTTTTAAAACCAATAGCATGACACTTAGCTTGAATAAAATTTGCATTGTGATCATAAATTACCATGCCTACCCCAGCCGGCCCAGGGTTACCACGAGAGGCCCCATGAAAATTCAGTTTAAAGTACCCCTGCGGAGGAGGTTTCCATCTAGCAGAGCATCTCTTACCTATTGCATCATTCTTTTTTAAAATTGAACCATGAGAGGGTAAACCCGACAACATTTTCCAAACTCTAGTAACTCTACTATCCCAGTGCGAAAAAGAAGTAAGATTTTCCAAATTCTTATAAATAAACAACAAAGCAACCTCGGAGATTGAAGACTCAATTTTTAATAGAACCTCAGACACAGGAGAAATTGTTTTTTTAAATATCCTGTTGTTTCGCTCTAGCCAAACATTCCAAATCACAATATATGGAGATATGATCCAAAGGCATGCATAAAAAGATGAGGCAAACATAAAGGGCCAAGATCTAAAATGGGAAATGAGATCCTTACCAATAACAAAGGATATATTTAACTTCACAAACAAACACTACCAACATTCATAAGCATAATCACAATGTAGGAACAGGTGTGAAGAAGATTCAAATTTTTTGTTACAAAGGACACAAGGGAAAACAATACCAAGCCTGTCCAATCTCATACCTGTAAGGACTCTGTCCTGAACTACCAACCAAGCAAAGGCTCTAGCTTTAGGAAGACAAGCCGAATACCAAAACAACTTGTAAGGCCGGGATGATAAATCTTTAGCAACCATAAGAGAGTTGTAACCATCTTTAACAGTGTACTTACCAAAAAAATATTCTTTGTCCAAATAAGTTCATCCTCAGAATCAGAAAGAAATACAATTCTATCCCCCAAAATCTTCTCAAAATCTAATTTCATACTTTGATCAACATCAAAAGAAATCAATCGACTTCCATATAGCTAGCTTAAGGGGTCTACTAGTCACAATTTTAAAATAATCTGCTACAAAAACACCCCAAAGGGAGGAAAGAATAGAGATCAGACGTGGCCAATCCCTAATATTCACCAAAGGTGTGTGTCCATTCCATACTTCATCCCAGAATTTGACCTTTCTACCATTATGAACAATCCATGAGAGATGAGGCAAAATAACTAATCTACATTTACAAAGGAAATTCCAAATAGCAGAACCCGAAGGCAATTTTGAGACTTTAAAAATGTACTCTCTCGGTCCTTTAATTGAATAATATTTATTATTTAATTAAATTCAATTTTTAAATAATTAAATAGTTTCTTTAAATTATTTAATCAACTAATTCATTCTTCAAAATCAAAATTCAAATCCAATTTCCCCAAATTCTAATTTCGTCTAATTTCATTTATTCTTCTAATTCTAATTCTAATTTCCCCGAGTTCTAATTCTAGTTAATTTCATTTACATGTGCATTTCAATTTCATGATTTGAAAATCAAAGTCAAAGACATGCAAAAATCAAATTGAATGTCTAAATCAAGTTTGCATGAATTCAAAGATTAAATTGAATTTAAAATCAAATTCAATTCTCATGCAAAGATCAAATTGAATTCCTAAATCAAGTTCAATATCGTGCAAACCAAAATTGAATTTTAAATAAAAAAATCCTATATCACATGCTAAATTAATAATGAATTGATCAATTCAAGTAATTAAATCATTTTCTCAATTCTCTCCAATCATTCTTTTTCTATCTTCCAATTAGCTTTTTTCTAAATAAAGCTTTCTTTGTCATCAATTAGTTAACTATTCAATCTTTTTTTCTATCTTCCAATCAACTTTTTTCTAACATGTCATCAATCAGTTAACTCAATTATCTATTCAATCAATTCAATTAACAATCCAATCCATTAAGATCCACCTCCAAATCAACGGTTCAACTATCAATCAACATGTGAGCTCACTTGAGTTCCATCTCTCATTCAATCCTCTCAAAAAATCTATAAATTCAACATCATATATCCATTTTCAAAAACAATGAACTTCAAATCTTTGTGTCATCTTTATGCAGGTTAGCAACACAATATCTGAGAGCCAACATCAATACTAAAGGAAGATAAGGACAATGGAAGCTATATGCGATCATGGAATGTGGAGTTTTGATTAATATTATACATCCTTATTGTCTTGTTTGGATTATTCTATTGATGTTTATTTAGAATTCTTTAGCTAGAATAGGGACTCATGATTTCCTTATTTAATTCTAGTCAGCTATGATGAATTTTACTGAATTTTAGTTAGCTTTAAAATGGACATGCATGCAATTCACACTTCACCTTTGGTGCTTTAAAATGGACATGCATACAATTTACACTTCATCTTTGGTGCTTTACAATGGACATACATGCAATTCACACTTCACCTTTGGTGCTTTAAAATAGACATGCATGCAATTCACACTTCGTTTTAGTGCTATAAAATTGACATGGGATACTACAATTAAAATGGGCATGCATGCAATTCACACTTCGTTTAATGCTTAAAATTGACATGCATGATTTCACACTTCATTCTAGGGCTTAAAATTGACATGCATGATCTCATCTTTCAATTTGGTGCTTAAAATGGACATGTATGATCTCATCTTTTGACTTGGTGCTTAAAAATTGACATGAACATGCATATTTCACACCTCAATTTTGGGTTTAAAAAGGACGTGAACCTGGCTTATCATTAGATTAACTCACATATTGCTATATATTAAGGAAAAAGAACTTTTTGTGCCTGGAGTGGTCCTATTTTTAACACACACTATCCTCTCCCCTAGCTTTTGTGGACCTGGGTGCAAGAGAAAAGTGTTAACTACGCTCAATTTTTTATTTTTTTAATAGAAATTAGGGCCTGCCTTTTAAAACCCTGTTGGTTCTAGAAGAGAACGACCCAAGTGGTACTCTCTTTCGGTCTGCTATATAAATATTTGTGCCTTTGGTGAAAACCATAAATTAATTGGTGCCAATGTGTTATACTGATGGTTTCCCTCCGTATCGACATGCAAATACCTTCATGGTCTTGACAAAAGTCAAATTCCCTTCATGCTTGTTTGCAAGATGCATAAAAACATGTGTTCTACAGGCTAGGATATCTCTTAAATGAGCTATCCACCGCATGTATAGCCACCTAATTTACCCCAAAAGTTCCCCCACTACGAACCAAACTTAGTATCCAAAAATCCTACATTTGTGATTTTGGGAGTGTGGATCATACCCCGTAGATACCTTTCATCAATTACCCTTCCTAATGAGATAGAAATTCCTCAGTGATAAGATCTTTGGATCTTTGGGGTAAGAGAAACTGGCATGCCCAAGAAGTGTGTGCTGTGGAGTGGAGCCAGTGCTGCCAGATTCTCTATTTGTTCGTTTTGTTTGGGTATTCCGTAGAGGCCTCATTGAATGGTTTCCAATTTTTAGCCTAGGTATATGTTTTCTATGATTTTTTGTGTAACGCTCATGTCTTGAACCAAGTATAGAGTCATTTTTGATCTTGGGCTAATATAGGCCCTTCACCTTGCATTACTATGATTCATAGAGTGTGTCAAAATGGAATTCATTTGGCCATACTTATCTATAAACCGTGGTCTCAAAAGATCTCTCAAAATCAAAAAATCTATCACTCAAACAAAGTCACCTCAACAATCTACTCAGTGAACAAAAAAATTTGCAAACAAGGTCCTTAGTACAAAACAGGATAGAACATCTTATCTTTTGTGATCATAGGTTTGTCTAGAGTCCTTAATCCTTACATAGTCCTCATTTACGTCCTCATATTTCATAAGTTCTTACATAGTCCTTTCATAGTCCTCATTTGCATCCTCATTTATATCCTCATATGGCATAAGTCCTTACATAGTCTTCATTTACATTGTCATATTGTATAGGTCCTTGCATAGTCCTTACATAGTCTTCATTTGCGTCCTCATATTGCATAAGTCCTCATTTACGTTCTTATATTACATAGTTCTTACATAGTCCTTACATAGTTCTTGCATAGTGCACTTGATATCGATTCCAAGTTGCACTAAGTATAGCATTTATTTAGTCCTTGCACAATCTCCATTTTTGTCTTTCACAGTCCTACATCTAATTGTTAAAACCAATACCTCCACGATCAATCATAATTTGTCAACCGGTATCTGAATCATTTCAAACCTTATGATCAATCAAGCTCTTAGAGTCTATAGGTGCATCTAGTTCATCTTTTTAGAGTCATGTTAAGTTCTGAAAAAAAAAATCCAAAAAACATAGGTGCATTTTAGTTGCATTATCACCCAAATCTCAAAAATCAACACAATCTACCAAAACCAACTCTAAAGAATCTCATTCAAAATCCATTCTTATTATGCCAAAGTGTTGAATCTTTCAAAGAATCATCCATGCATATCCAAATTCCTACCCCGTATCAAGAGGATAATCCAAAGTGTAAAGAAATGAGTCCTGAAATAAATCAATATCAAGAACAAACCTTTTCATATAATCCAAATATTTATCAAGATCCCACCTACCAAGAATCTTATGAAGATCCCCTCATCCTTTTGTATTCCATTCACAATTAACCCCTTTCATCTCAAGAGAAAAGTGTACTTCCAAGTCCCATTCAATACCCACCTCCTAAGAAAGATCATGATGTCCCTTCCATACACTCCAATGATTCAATTCAAAATCTAGAGCCAAGCACAAACTCCAATGATCCTATTCCAAGTCAAGATCAGAAATTCCCTTCACCTCCATGTCATAATCCTCCTAATTTTCCACCAGATCTCGTTGCATCTACTCAAGTTGTTTGTTAATCACTTACTTATCAAATGGGTTCCTTCACTTTCATTCGAGCAGTTCTACTTCATGATCCTCTTCAATGTCAAAATCAAAGTGTCCCTTCTTCTAAATCCCAACATAAACCTCCCCCTTCATCCTTCAAATCCATTTTGGGTCCTTTTATTCCAAAATAAAATCCTTCCTTCCATCCATTCATCTTAGGACCCTACAATCCTCCATCCACTATTCATATGATCCCTAGCTCACAAATAAATTATCCTATCATTAATCAAGATCGACAAAGACACACATCTTTGAGAACCTTCCAATCATTTACCTACATCAACCAATCCAAACTACCTTTGTATTATTCCTATCTATCCATGAATCCCATTACCTTTGGAAGCAATTTGGTTGCCAAGAATAAATTCCTCAAGTCCAAAAATACACATACATCCAAAGATCAACATATCCAATCTAAAAGACATATCAAATCAAAGAAAAATATGATCCAAAAGAAGAAAGCAATATTCAAAAGGCTACAAAGGCCCATTATGAGAAAAGAAAAATCCATAATTATGTGGATTCCTAAATTACTCATAGAAGAAATGCATTCCAAAGAGCCAAAAGGAAAAGAAAAATCAAAATCAATGTGGATTTCCATAAAAGCATTGCAATCCAAACAAAAATCAAAATTGGCATCTAGACTTGCGATTCCAAAATCTTCATTCAATTGTCCATATACACATCTACCACTTTCTAAATATATTCTTCCTTCATCTATTTTGGGTCCTTATGTCGCGAATTCTACATCCACTCCTCCATCAAAATTTTAAAATTCAAAATCCTCT
Source organism: Cryptomeria japonica (assembly GCF_030272615.1). Lineage (NCBI taxonomy): Eukaryota > Viridiplantae > Streptophyta > Pinopsida > Cupressales > Cupressaceae > Cryptomeria > Cryptomeria japonica. The sequence goes on from NC_081407.1 coordinate 597,733,612, forward strand.
TTTCCTCCATCACTCCTCCACTTCTCAAGGTGTGTGCCAACATTGATCTTGAAAACATTTCCATCCATCCTTGCACAAATCTTCCAACATCCTATCTATTATCCAACACCTATTTTCCATCCTTCCGTCCCTCCCATTCAATCCTTTGCATAAATCCTTTGTTTGTAAAAAAGGCGTTTGTGTCATTTTGTCACATGCTCGCCCACACTCAATCTTATGGTCAGTCCATTTCCTACATATATATTCATGAAATTCTTTAGAATTTGAGGTTGTTCCTCTTTAATGTTATCTTTTGGTTGGGATGCGTACTCCATCTAAAAAGAAAATTACGTGTTGTATCTTGATACCAACATCTTCTGATTAATATATCTCACACACTTAATCAATTGCCCTAAGTCATTGTGGTTTCTTAGGTGAAGATGTGGCTAGTGAAAAATCTAAAATCTTTCTTCAGTGCCACTGTAGTTCTCTAACCCACATGAGATTCATCGCTTACGAACCAATGCACAAAAGAATAAGTGACAAGAGAAAAAGGAATATCAAAATATCAAAACAAAAGCATGGGCAAGAAAATAAATACCGAGAAAAGAAAAGCAAAAATGCAATATCAAAATGTTTGGCTTTGGGAACATGTGAGTAACTCCATCAGGACTATGGATGCTTGGTTGGAAATGGAGCAATATTAATGAGACTACAACAATAACCTTGTCTAAGCTATGGATGCTTGTTGACAGTGAGGCTCTATTCAGGATGCTTTCGAAGTCAGGATAACTCACGTAGCTAGTCACATCGGATTCTAAGGATTACAATGATCATATGGACTAGAATGAATGCACTTGCACACCCATGGATAATCAAAGACTAAGTACCTTGATCCAGTTTGGGATTCTTCTTCCCTTTTGAGTATGCTTCCTAGTCACTAGATATGTTTGGTTGAATTTTCTGAAGGTTCTAAGTGTGGGTTGGGTCTCTTTGTTTGAAATGTTCAAGAACACTTATTCAGGTGGTGCTATATGTTCTAAAGATTTCACACATCACCTTTTTGAAAATGGGATACCTTTATACTTGGGGGCAAGTTTATTCCACTCTATCCTTCCTACCAAATCTCCTATTATCTTTCATCCACTACCCATCACCCTATCTTTATCCATCTTGTTTTTCCATCTTTGATCTTGACATATACCTCTAGTTCATATACCTTATCAAATGCATTCCTTCCATCCATCATCCATTTCTACCTATGATTTTGTTTCTCATATCCATATCCTATCTTCATCCATATCCCCCTTTCCATCCTTGATCTTGATCAAAACTACAGACAAAAAGAAAAATGTAAAAACACGGTTTCAAAAAGCTCTTGATATGTCCCTTCATGTTCCATAATAAGCTACCACTATATTTCATCTATTTATTTCCATCCCACTAGTTCATTCATCCATTCATAATATTCCTTGTCTTGCTAGACATTAGGGCAAACAAATACATCTTTCTTGTAATCCAAAAATTCAACAAAAATCATAAAATGTCCTAAAAAAAATACCTAAAAATCCTTTAAAAAATCTTGAAAAAAATTCCTAAAAATCACAAAAACAAACACATGAGAATCAAAGCAATAAATTATCCCACACATATCAAATACCTAAGTGGATACAAATAAAGCATAGACCATCCATCAAATCAAATCAACAACAGACAAACTCTTAAAGCTTGCAATCAAACTGATCGTATGTCTTGTTAATCAATCCATCAATCAAACTCTATCAAACATCAACATGTCTTATACAAGGAAGGGTACACTCAAAACCAGACAGATCGGTCTTACACGAGGTATTTACTCTTTGAACCATACATTCCTATTAATCATCAAACAATCAAAACAATGACATAGATCAGTATGGTTGCTGGATTTTGTCCTAGTTAATCTTCTCTTTATCAATTGATGGCAGGTCATGTTTCATCAAATCTAAAAACATTCAAATACGATCCTGAAAAAATCAAGCAAAAACATCCAAATAAAGTCTTGAAAAAATACCAAAAACATTCAAATATGATCCTAAAAAAAGCACAAAAACATCAAAAAATCTTTTAGAAAAGAACTAAAAATAAAAAAAATTGCAATAAAATCTCTTGCAAGAATCAAACACCCTAGCAGATATCTAGCAAACGCTTTGCATGAAGTTAACAAAGGATACAACTATCAAAGCAACAATCTACAATTAAATTGATCAAGTTGTCTTATCAATCGTATCAATTATCCATATCAAGTGATCATTATCTTGTCTAGAAGAGGATACACTCGAAATCAGATAGGTTAGTCTTAAATGGGGTCCACATTTTCTGAGATCAAACATTATCAACCATCACATCAAACAATCAAAGAAAAGACACATATCAATATGGGTTCTAAATTTTGTCCTAGTTAGTCTTTATCTTTTATCGATTGGCGACAGGTCATGTTTTTATGCTACTCAAGGATGTCCACAAGTGACTAGAGGAGCCAGGATGGGCATGATCTTTTTCTTTGTTTGTTGTTTGTGGTGTGGAACAATGAAGTTCTGGGGCAATGGTACTTTAGGTGTCTGTGATTGGTACATTCATTCGGCAAGTATCCCATGAAGGATAACTATGCTTGTGACTATCGCACATACCTCAACCCCTGACATTATACCTAGAATGGAGAGTTCACTCCTTGTCTACAATGTGTTTGTTTTTGCAATGAGATATCTTTACACCTTGGTTCCTTATACCCTAGTGTGCAAAGCTCCATTGTTACATAATAAGGCTCAGTGATGAATATATATTGCACTATGAATAAAGGCACAAGTTTGTGTATCTATCATCATCAATCATTTCTATTTTCTCATCTTATTTTTGTTGATTCTTTCTCCAGATCACTCGCTCATCAAATGTCTTTTCCAATCAATTCTATCATTCATCTAACATTTCTTCTTAGTTAATTGATTCAAGTGGTACTAACAATTCTTCTATTACTCACTAGCATGGTATTGTTAAATTGGTCTTAGTTCCATATTTTTTTGACCAATTTTCCGAGGGGGCATATTTCCACCCTAAGTGTCATCGGGGCACACTAGAGCAGGAATTTTTTTAATTTTCTTTGAGAAAATGTCATCTCGACATCATCTCAAAGAGGGGCAAATGTAGACACCTAAAAATGTCTCACTAATCATGCACTATTTATTCATCTAATTGATTAAATAATTTTTTAATTAAATTAATTAATCTTATTCTTGTAAATTCATATTTATTCATCATATTACTAATTATCCTATTTCTATTCTATCCTCATCAATTAATCATTTAACCCTTTTTTTAAAATATTAATTATTTAATTAATTATGATTTAATTCCTTTAATTGAATAATCTTTAATATTTAATTAAATTAAATTTCTAAATAATTAAATAGTTTCTTTAAATTATTTAATTAACTAATTCATTCTTCAAAATCAAAATTCAAATCCAATTTCCCCAAATTCTAATTTCGTCTACTTTCATTTATTCTTCTAATTCAAATTCTAATTTCCCCAAATTCTAATTCTAGTTAATTTCATTTACATGTGCATTTCAATTTCATGATTCGAAAATCAAAGTCAAAGACATGCAAAAATCAAATTGAAGGTCTAAATCAAGTGTGCTTGAATTTAAAGATTAAATTGAATTTGAATTCAAATTCAATTTTCATACAAAGATCAAATTGAATTCCTAAATCAAGTTCAATATCATGCAAATCAAAATTGAATTTTAAATTAAAAAATCCTACAACACATGCTAAATTAATAATTAATTGATCAATTCAATTAATTGATTAATTAAATCATTTTCTCAATTCTCTCTAATCATTCTTTTTATATCTTCCAATTAGTTTTTTTTCTAAATAAAGTTTTCTTTGTCATCAATCAATTAACTATTCAATCTCTTTTTCTATCTTCCAATCATCTTTTTTCTAACATGTCATCAATCAGTTAATTCAATTATCTATTCAATCAATTCAATTAACAATTCAATCTATTGAGTTCCACCTCCAAATTAGCAGTTCAACTATCAATCAACATGTGAGTTCACTAGAGTTTCACCTCTCATTCAATCCTCTCAAAAAAACTATAAATTCAACATCAAATCTCCATTTTCAAAAATAAAAAACTTTGAATCTTTGTGTCATCTTTATGCAGGTTAGCAACGCAATATCTGAGAGCCAACATCAATACTCAAGGAAGAGAAGCACAATGAAAGCTATATACAATCATGGAATAGAGAGTTTTTATTAATATTATACATCCTTATTGTCTTGTTTGCATTATTCTATTGATATTTATTTAGAATTTTTTAATCTAGAATAGGGATTCATGATTTCCTTATTTAATTCTAGTTAGCTATGATGAATTTTATTGATAAACACCCATATTCCTACCTAAGCTATGTAGACATTCTGGAGTTGAGTATATCTATTCTATATCTACCACATAGACACTCCCACAAAAATTTCCACCCATAAGCTTTGTAGACATTCTGGAGTTGAGTATATCTATTCTATATCTACCACATAGAGACTCCCACAAAAAAATTCCACCCATATGCCAAAATGTGGAAGGATCAAGGATTATCTACATAACTAGCTGACATAATAATATAAATCAAAGTAAAAGTGAGATAACTAGCTGACATAATAATAGAAATTAAAGTAAAAGTGAGCACCCATGACTAGTCTTCATCAACCTTCTTGAATTGTTTGGTAGCCATGGCCCTAGCCACCACACAAACTCCAAACCACACCTGATGAGTCAAGCTCCTTGCAATTTCCTCCACATCACTAAAATTATTTTCCAATCATTCCTCACCATTTGTTGAGAGAACCAGCACTTCAACAATGTTATTGTATTCTTCATCCTCCGTGAGCAAACCTTCCTCTCTAATATAACCCCAGGACCACTCCTCCTCTGGGAAGTCAACAATATGAGAAAGGCATTGTAGAAAGAGAAGACTTCATTCCATATCTCGCCATCAAGCTTCCAGTAAGCTTGGTTCAAGGGTCTTAATTAACAGGTACCTTTCCACCACCCTTTCATGACAACTGAGCAGATAGTAATTCTGGGGCAACAACACCATGAGATTTTTGTCCACATTATCTAACACTACGTCAATCTCCACCAAGAACACATGTTTAAACATAATTTGATAGAGCTGCTTGGCCTTGGCCTTTGTAACCCCCAAATGTAGTGTCAAATCCAAGAACATCACACTAATATCAGTATTAACCCTATAGAAGTGGTAGGCCATCAAGAATTCTTGACCTAGAATAGCTTTAACTGCATGCAATATCAAGGGGTGACCCGACTTTAAGACAAACACCAACATTTTGTCTATAATCTCCCCTAAGAAATCTATTTGGCACTTGGTGGATTCTAACAACACTAGAGTATCCATCATTGACACTACTCTAAATTAAGAAGGGACTGAAGCAAAGAGTCTCCATTCACCATTGCAACTATAAATAACAAATACACAACTATCCCCATCATTGCCTTAATATCCTCAAAAAATCTTGTCTCCTTTGAATTGCATGAAATATCTGACTCAATTAAATGCATTGTCTTGCACTATCATTAATAAGAACACCTATTAGTCCTTCACTTGATTTTGACATCATCGATCATGTGCAAAGGCCACTCGCACCCATGTGTCAATAAGCCACCCTTATTTGCAATCAAGGTGAGTTCATCTAATTATGTGTCTAATGATATATTCCTATAAATGATGATTTGGAGGGATAAATCCAAACGCCATGATTAATAGTACACTCAACCACCTCATCATTTCCAAAGCCTTTCCAAATCATCCTTGTGCCTCAACTACCATTTTAGTGAGACTGTCTACAATATCATTGGCTTCCCTATATACATGGCTTAGTTTGAAATCCTTCAAACAGTCTATTAGCTTTTTAATTGGCTCCAACCATCAACCTATTTTCCAGTTTGATGTTTGGTTTTGTCAAATGGCATTGATGGTGATTAATGAGCCTCCTTCCAAATGAATCTTTTCTGTTCCAATTTCCTCACCAAATTCTAGCCCTAGCAAGGCAGCTCTTAATTCTCATGTGAATTATGCTACATTATTCATAGTATCCCTAATGTGTATCGATCTCTCTAAAATGATAATTCCAGTAGCATCCCTTACAACACATCTGATTCCACTTGGCCCTGGATTCCCTCTAGATGCACCATCGAAGTTTTATTTAACACACCCGTCCACTGGGGCTTCCCATTTAACTGGATTTTTGACTTGTTTAATTTTATTATCTCCTGATATAAGAGGGGCCTTTAAGCCTTTGAACACCTTAGTCATCTCATTGTCCCAGTTTGTGAAGATGTTATCTTTCAACGATCTATTCCTAGCAATAGTGTGGACCAATTGAACAATTTGTGTCTCCATTTTATTGATCAAGGTTTCTCTCGGCATTGATTTATCTTGAAATACCTTTTAGTTTCATTCTTCCAGAGTTCCCATATGATTGATGACGGGATTACTTGCCACATACTCTCAAAAATTCCTTTTCTGATTTTTCTTGGTGACATTTCAAACTAGTCTTTCAATTTTTTGGGTAATGGGCATTGAAACTTTAGCTTAGCTAGGAAATGCTTCTAGCATGTCTTCGCATAAGGGCAAGTCAAGACAAGATGATTTGTACTTTCCTCCATATTTTTATATAGGTAGCATTTTCCTGGCCCCATTATACCTAACTTTGCCAGATTGTCCTGCATGAGAATTCAATTTTGGATGGCCAATAAATAGGTAATATTAATAAGAGTCAAATTTCCTTCTCATGAGTCTTCCTAGAATGAAGAACTTAATACCATTTTAATTTCCCATGAAATGTGTTTGGTGATTATATCTCGACAATCTAGTATATAGTTCCATATTGCAGATCCCCTAGGGGGATCTATTATATTAAAAATCCAAACCGGTTCATCAAAGTCCAAGTATTTCTTCCCGAGGATCTCAATGCACCTTTGGTATACATATTCCATACCACTTGGCCCCCATGGCCATATTCACTATATTGAGCTGTTTTAGCCTTGCCCCACCAGCTGCTTGTGGTCTGCATATTTTCTCCCATTATATCAGTGGGAATTCTATGTCTCTTTTGTTCCATTCCAGAAGAATCTTCTCATAATTGTAATTAAAATAATCCTCGATTGCCCTCGTAATTTTCATACAGGACATAGAGTAGACTGGTATGGCAAAGAGTACCACCTTCAGCATGAGAATCCTCCTTGTAGAGGTTAACCATTTCCCTTTCCACAATTCCATTTTTTTCTTGCAACTATTGATCAAATTTCCCCAATAACATCTTTTTTATTAATGCCCACAAACAATGGCATCCCCAAGAATCTACCTACGAAGTTTTCAGTTCTCAAGTCTAAGATCTGGGCTATATCTCTTTACAGGCTAGGTTGGACATTTAGAAATAAAACTTTAGACTTCCTATAATTAATACTCTGTCTCAAGGTCTTGTTGTAATTATCTAGTAGCCTCTTTATATTCATGGCCTCCACTTTGCTAGCACTTCCAAACAAAATGGTATCATCAACAAATTGTTGATGAGTGACAGTGTCAATACTCAAAGCAAGTTCTATGCCCTTCCAATGCTTGTTAGTCCTATATTGGGAGATGTTTCTGCCAATATCTTTTGCCATGATGATAAAAAGGAAAAGAGATAGTGGATCCCCCTGTCTAATACCCCTAGTGGTATCAAAAAATCATTGTGCCACTTCATTCACAAACACAAATAACTTTGGTGCTTTGATACAACTGTTGATCCATTCAATCCACTTGTTGTCAAATACAAACTTATTAGAATAGTTAGCAAAAACTACCTATCCACAAGACCATAAGTTTTCAATATGCCTAATTTGATCACCATACTAGGTGATCTAGTTTTCCTGGTCCTGTGTATAGCTTCATGAGCTACAATTATTCCTTTAACAATTGATCTTCTAGGCGAGAAGACACTTTGCTCAGGTCTAATATGATTTTGTGCAATACCTCCTTCAGCCTATTAGCAATCACTTTGGTTATCATTTTGTATATTGTATTGCATAAAGCAATAGGTCGGTAATCACTCATACAATTTGCATCTTTCTTTTTACAGACTAGAGCAAGGAAAGTGTGATTCAGGGAACCCAATATTGTGGTCTTCTTCCTGGATTCTTCTACTGCCTTATATAAATATTCCCCAATGACATCCCAAAAGAACTGATAGAATTTGCTATGGAACCCATCCAATCCTAGGGCTTTATCTGAGCCTAGCTAAAATTATGTTACAATTTTGACCTCCTCTTTAGTGATACTTTTGTATAGTTCAGCATTATCCCCCTCTTGGATTACTGATGGAATGTTAACCAAGACACCATTTCTTTCCTTTTCATGATTTTGAGTCCCTTGATTCAAAATGGACTGGAGATACCTCACAACTTCTTGATTGGCCTCCTCAATTGACTATGTTAAAGTTCCATCTTCCTTCTTGATCTCCACAATCCGCTTTTTACATCTATTGACAATTGTTATTCTATGGAAGAACTTAGTATTCATGTCTCCCTCCTTGAGCTAGGTTTCTCTGGATTTTTGGTGCCAATAGCATTCTTCACGAGCCATAATCTCACTTAACTCCAGTTTCAAATTTTTATCTTTCCCATATTCTTTTGCCCCCATACCTCTTTCAATGATTATTTCATTCAAAGTTTCTAGTTCCTTCTCAATCCGATCCTTTTCTTCAAAGATATTCTTGAAATGAACTTTATTCCATTCCTTGAGCTTCTTCTTGACATGAGTGAGTTTTTTACAGAAAAAATACAATTTGGAATGATTGCCAATCTGGACTTCACTCCATTTTAGAACTAGGTCGTATATACCTAAGTCTCTTAACAAAATGTTTTCAAATTTGAATGGACTACCACCTTTGGGCTCCCTCGGTTTAATTGTCAATTGAACTGGATAGTGATCTGACCTAATGAATGGAAGGATCTCAACCTCAAATATGTTCAATGAATTATCCCAATCACCAAACTAAAAAATCAGTCCAACTTCTCTGCAATGCTAGTGAAATCTTTTCTATGATTTGTCCAGGTGAATCTCCCATTCTTAGTTGGGATATCTCTAACATTGTTAGAGTCAACAAAGGCCTGGAAATCTTGCTGGATTCTTGTGATATTCTACATCCCCCCTTGTTTCTTTAAATTATCTAATGCAGCATTAAAGTCATCCCTAATAACCAACCACATTCTCCATTCATTTGCGACAACCATTGAGTAATCTCTTCCCACAAGTTTCTCTTAGCTACTGTAGAAACTAGCCTGTATACATTGATGACTAAAAAAAATTTGTTCCTATTTAAGCATTTACATCTTTCTTTTTTTTTATCGGTAAAGGTAGAGTCCAGATTCATATTATTTTTGAATTAGTTACAGTATTGACATAGCTGAGTGGTATAGCATAAAAAACCATTCTCAACATTTCCAACAAAAAAAGGTTTCCAAGTAGGTAGAAAACCATAAGCACCATGATTTATCCTTTTAAAAACCTAACAAAATTATGCAATCTAGAATAATAAAGCTAAAAAGAGTTTAGATGGCAGATTCTCAACTGCCTAGATAACAGAGATTTTAAACATAAATATGTAGCCAAAATAAACTATAGACAGAGTCTTGGATTAAGCTTCAAAAAATATTTTTCACAGAACCAAATTAGAGAACCTAGCTTGCACTGGAGGGTTCAGATTGAGACAGTTTAATTCTCACTCTCCCACGGCCTCTGCCCGCAAGGCGGCCATGACCACGACCAGAACCCTGAGGGCCCCTCCTTGCTCCACCCCGACAATCTTGTTCGGCTTGAGGCTCTTCATCTGTAGCTTTCAGGGGCGGGATTCCATTGAGTCTTGCAAATTGGAAGAGGTCTTCCTCTCTATCCTGGACCTCCGGATTTTCCCCTAGGAACCGCCATTTGAGTTAGCTCAGACCAACTCCAACAAAAACCTTGTGTCTGTCCAAGTCTTTCCCTTTCAAGTCCAGCAAGAAGGGATAATACTTGATGAGCTCTCTGTGGGCATTGAAAAGTATCTGGTCCCTTGGTTGATGAGCCCCTAAGTCATGGAGGGCCTTATTCAAAATCTCTTGAAATTTCTGAAGGATTTCCTCAGGAAAGAGCTCTTTAGTGAGGCTCCATACGGCTTGCTTAGGTAATTTTTGATCCAATAGAGAAGCCATGAATCTGGAGGAGATATCAGTGTTGTCTCGCGGATACTCATCCCTATTTAAATGGCCACTTCCCATTATCATTTTTACTGCGAGGAGAATAGGAGGGTCCGAGTGAATGAGGAGACACTTCAGTCTCAAATTCTGTCATCCTTCTGAAGGATACTTGGTGGAGGCCGAGAAGGAAATGGGAATGTCTGCTCCAAACCATGAGGAAGGCCTTGGATAAACACTCATAATGAAATCATGCAGAGCCTCAGTCAACATGGTTGACAATAGAAGGATACCGACAAGAGAAAAAGACCAGAATGAACTATGAAATGGTTTTAGCATGATAGGAATGAAAGCGGCTTGCAGAAAATGCTAAGACAAGATCATCGAGCGCGCTCTTCAACACCTAATAATGAATTTAAGCATTTACATCTTACTACATGCCAATTCAGACTTTGTTTGACCATTTAACATTCAATAGTTAAAGGGTTCCAAACCATACCTATTCCACCTGACACACCAATTGATTCAACAAACAATCTCTCCGATTGTCTCCAAAGTCCAAACATTCATTTGAGTTTGATATTCATCCTTATTCCATTTGGTATCCTGTAGCAAAACTAAATCAACTTTTCTTAGATTAATTTGGAACCTGATGAGGCGCCATTTTCTAGAGGCATTAATGCCCCTACCTGTAGTACCCCTACTCGTTTGAACTCATTACATATTTTATTATTGTTTGCTTTCAGTGGATACATTACCATGATGTGTTATTCAGACTTATATGACATTATTTCATGCTTTATCTGGATATGAGATGCATAATTTATTTGCAGTATTTCAGTACTTGTGATTTATGGCATTTTATGGATTATTGCTATATATTGACACTTTACTTTATCTATGCAATGTGGAATTTTATGTTGTGTGTCTGCAAGTGTATTGGATGCAAGGGGACGATTTTCCTTCACTCATTTCGGTGAGACAGGGAACGTTGCAATTCTCCTTCATCGGTGTGTATGTCGTGTTTTCTATATTGTATATATATGCATGTGTGGTTCGGTAATGCAGGATATTGCAGGTACAAGTACCGGGTAGGTACGGGGTATCATCTCCACCTGGCTTCATAGGTTTGAGCGTGCCTCATATTTTCTGATGGAAGTGGAGGAGATAGTAGTTGGCCCTATTTTACTCATTTACACTCGTGTGAGTGTCGTCAGTTGATCATCTTGTCAGTTAGTTCGGCCTTCGTATTTTGTCGTTTGATCTTTTTATGAGTATTTGCTTGAGATTTGTTCGGTTTGTGTGTTTTAGTGGATTTGATTAAATTAATTAAGTTTATGGAGTTATCTCGTAGTTGAATTAGGTATGCATTGAGATTATAAATTTAGTTAATTAAAAGAAGTTATTAAATTAAGTTGCAAGTTGCATGATTTTAGAAATATAATTATAAATTAGATTAATTGCATTTATTGTTTCCTAGAATTTTTAATAAATAAAAGAATAAATAATTAAATGAATAAAAGAAATAATTAGAATTATAGTATTGCTTTAATTTCTTTATTTGGAAAATTAATTGCATGAGAAAAGAAAAGAAAGAAAAATGATTTTTAATTATTGCATGTTAACTTATCCTTTGTTAGGAAATTAGAAAAAGAAAAGAAAATTGCTTTTATTACTAAATTTAGGTTTTTGGAGAAAAAGATATTCAACCTAGAATTTTAGTTTAAAAAGGGGAATAGGTCATTATTTTAGAACACAGGAAATAGGTCAGGGATTTAGGTGAAGAAATTTATTTGGAAGGTTGTTGAAGGATTGGTTATCTTCTACAAATTTTCTTCCAGGAAAGCTATACCAGGTTGGGTGGCTTCTTTTGATTGTTGTTTTAAAGAAAATAGTTTTATTTCTTTTATCTTTCTGAATGATGTGTGTGTTAAGATGTTTGTCAAATCTAAAATCATGTCTGATTATTTCTTGTTCTTGGCTAAAGTCCATTCCTAAAGTTAATTTCTAGTTTATGGAAAGAAGTTATTTCTTTGATGTTTTTATTTAAAAAAATTGGGAAAAGTTATTATGGCAAATTTTGCCAAGATTTTATTACGCATGGAAATTGTAGGATTGGAAGAAAACGGGTTTTTACCAGAAAAAATCTTCCCTTTTGTGGGGTTAGTTTTGATATTTGGCTATGGATGTTCCGTCAATATTAGTGTAATCTCTGGGTAATTATAAATTACTATGGTAATGGGTCTAATTTTTATTTAAGTTTATTTTGGTTTTATAGGTTATGGAGAAATTATTTTTATTTAAATTTTTCTGAATAAAAAATAGTTTTTAACTAAAATCTGGAAAATGATTTTTATTGTAAAAAGAAATTCATTGTAAGTTTTGTGTTATTGTAAAATATTAAAAAATAAAAAAATGGCAGGTAGCAACTACCGAGGGTAGCACGTCTACCGTACGGTAGCAGTACTACCATCAGTAGTATGCTACCGGCTGTAGCACCTGCTACCTACAGTAGCAACTGCTACCGGCGGTAGCATCTACTACCGTAAGGTAGCAGTGCTACTGCATCTACTACCGTAAGGTAGCAGTGCTACCGGCGGTAGCATGTGCTACCATGCGGGGAAGCATAGTTTTATGGGTTTTTTCATTTCCCTGTGCGTACTTTGACATGGCACTTTTAGGTTTCGTGCCGGGGTTGTGTATTTTGGTTAATAGTAATTAATTTATTATATATATGTGTGTGTGTATATATATATATATATATATATATATATATATATATATATATATATATATATATATATATATATATATATATATATATATATATATATATATATATATATATATATATATAAGTTGTTGTTTTTATTATGGGCATTATATTATTTTTTAGCATTGTTTTAATACTGTGAAATTATGAGTTGAAATATATATTTTGTAATTATTAGTATACTATATATATACGATGTATATATAGGTATTCATATAATTATATATATAATTTAATTTAGAGTGTGAGTGTTTTCAGAAAAGCCTGTAATTTTTAGATTTTTATGCTTGGAAACACATTAGGAGATTAATTCATATGTGAATTTATTTAACTTTATTGGACAAATGACAAGATTGATTTTTTTGTATTAAAAATAGTTGTAAATTCTTATTGTCTGGAAATTCTTTATTTGCAAGTTATTTATGCTTTTTGGCTGTTGTAAGAAAAGATTGCCTGTATTAGGATCTTGTGTAAATGGTGTTTGCAGTCAAGCTTAATTCCGTTGCAATTTTGGTTGAGTTGTCATTGTGTCCTATGTTATTATATCTCCTTGGCCAGGTGTTGTTGTATAACCTTATTGATGTGAGCCATTGTGTGTTTTGTCCAAATGGTCAATCTTGGGTTAGTGATTGTGTATCCTTCACCTGTGGTTTGTCAGGATTAGTTATGGTTGTTTGTTTCACCATAGAGTTCTCGTAGAGAGACCTTTCATGTTAGTGTCCTATGAGAGAGAGTGGCTTTCGAGTGGGGGCCATGCCCGAAGTGGATGACAGGATAACCCATCGAAAGTCAATTAAAAAGTGATAACTTAATAATATATTGGGGGGGAGTGGAATAAATATTAATTAAGATAATGTACCTTGTGCATAGGTGAAGTGCTAGTACATGGCTCATAATGTTACGAGAAGGCCTGGAATGGCAAACTTACCAGCTTGTCTTCATGAAAGGATTGGTAGGGTCAGCATGAGACTTAGTTGGAACCAGAGGTTCGGGAGAGGTTACCAGGACAATGAGTCGGGACCTATGGAGGATGTACCATGGTATCCATCTTAAGCTATGCGATGACACTCTCTCCTTAGAGTCATTAGTGTTTTGTGAGTTGAGTCACATGGATGTTTGCGGAGTCTTGTAGTTCTTTCATACTTGTCTTACTTTGCTTGCTTGAGGGTTTTCTACTATCTCCTAGCACGATGGGGTGGTTCCATTTCGGGATCACATGGTCGAGTGGTAGTGCCACTTCCCATCAGATGTTCTAGAGTGTATCTTCAGGCGAGGAAAGGCTTCGCTGGTGTTTCTTGGTTCTGGTTCATGTATCAACTCTTGTTCGTGATCTTTGTTTAGTTGAGACCTTGTGGTCATTGTATCAAACTTTTATGTAACCTTGATATTGTAACTTTGTAATCCGTGGTATTATTGGAAGCCATGTATTTATGGATATTATAATATTATGTCAGTGGAATGTATGTTAATTCAGTTGCTTTGATCTTATGTATAAATGATTTATGAAAAATTGAATGCATTGGTATACTTGAATCTTTCATTATGAAATTTAGATGTATGTGTAGTTTTTAACTTAAGCATTTAATTTACCTAATTAAATAGACAATTGGATTAACCATGGTGTTAATATAATCTACGAATTAACCTTATTTGGTAACCCTTAGGAAATCATGTGTTAGACTTTCGTTGTGTTATTAAACGTGCAATGGTTATAATTAATGCACTTAATCTTTGAAAAAAAAATTATTTCACCCTTTAGTTGCCTAGTTGTGTTGTTTTCCTTTAGGGTTCCTGGTAGGGCATTACACTACCATTCCACATTAGTAGCCTCATATCTCCTTGGTAAGGATGACCTCCTCCCTGTTTCTGAGTTTCATTTGTCCTTTGGTGCTAGCAGCCATCTCCAACTTAGCTTTATTGGTCTGTGGTCCCCTCTTCTATTTGATCTTCGTAATTGGTTTCTTCAATTTTGATTAGGACTATTCAATGCATCTTTCTACCAATATGTCTGCTTGATCTTCTTCGTAATTGTCCTCCTAATCAGAGTCTAATCCTTGACTCCCTTCCTCATCTTGTTCTTCTTCTTGCATCCCCTCTCTAAGAGGTGTGGCCATTGTGTCGATAACTTGATTCGGGATCAGAACCTCCTCTACTACTTCCAAATTAGTACTTATGCCCTCTAAACAAATGTTAAGGATCTCTTCCTTATCCATAATTATTGTTGTTTCTATATTATCAATGCCCTAAATTTTAGGGGGTTCTTCAATTGGCATAGGGGCCTGAATGTCCTCTGGAGGAGCAAGGTCATTTGTGATAATTATTGCATCCTCGTGTATGTTCTCTGTAGGTTCTATTGAAATCTGATTGTCCAAAGTCTTACTCCCCTTAGGCTTCTCACTCTCCATTCCCAACACATCTCCTTTTGGATCCAAAGTTTGCTCAAATGAGTCTGTTTTCCTGATCATCTTTCATCGTAATCCAACATTCTAATCTCTCGTGGGTTTTTGAATTGCATTCTTGACATAGCTTTAGCACATCCTCTCTTTCCACATCTTGAATCTATTTGTTGTCTTCCATCTGTATTTCAATTTCCTTAGAGATGGTGTTTTCTACTTTAATACTTACACATATTCAGGCATGGTTTCCTAGATAGCTATCTTCCAATATCTCATTCGTCATCATAAAAGTGCCCAAACCATTTTTGAGTTCTGCTAAAGTCTCTTTCGCTTGATATTTCATAGGTAGATAATATAATTGAATCCAAATTTGGTTCTCACTCACTTCGTAATTCCATGGATCAAAATTAGGGCACCATTCCTTGGTGTGCACACCCATTCCATGTATAGTGTACGAGCCTTTTGAAATAAATTCCCACTTCTCCTTGTTGGAATTAAACTCTAATAAGAAGAAACCAATTGGCTAGTGCACTAACCTTGGTTTTTTCCCCCCATAATTCAAGCCCCCATTCCTAAATTTTGCTAATTGTAGGTCATTTCCTTCCCTATTTGAGGATCACACCTACTTCTTTTAGCCTTTCAACTGATTTCTTGCTTTGGAGGTTTTAAATACACATTGAGTGCTTATCCCTTGTTGGATTAGGGATCGAGGTCATATCTTGTGATTCTTTGAATTGATGATGCTCCTACCTTGTGAATGTCTTATCTCTCCATGGTTTGCTCGTTCTGTTCCATCTTAACCCTCCTCAATTTTTCATATTAATGGACCATTAGTTATTTGATGAGTCTGCAATAGGGTTTTCTTTTCTCCAAAACCTTCAATATAATTTTCTCTTATATCCATTATGACTTTGCTTATACCCAATCCTCCTATACTTGCTCTTCTTTGGCTAGTTTTTTGCATCCACAAAAACCTTCTCTGCTTATGTCTCTCTGGGATGGTAGTTTGGATTGCGCTCCTACAAATTCCTTTGTCACTCGCCTCTCAAATCCGGGCATACTGGCTTAATTCTTTAGTTTCTCGAGGCATACTTGTCCACCCATCTACGCTGCTCATACACCCACTAAGGGATATGTTTCCCTTTTAATTCTTTCCTATCAACATTCCAATTTACCTTAGGATATTTTGTCTCCTATTCTCCGCATTTCTTCCTTGCTAGTTCCTTCACAACTCCCTAAAATTCAGTGCCTGCTCCTCCCACCCACGTTCGCACCTCTACTCTACTCTCATTCACTCCCACCATTGTTATATCACTTCTCAAGGGAGATTATTAGTTTTATCTAAATATATATTTAAATGTTAATGCACCATGCAAGGCTAAGAACATAGAAAACATTGCAAGTTGATAAAGAGGGTGGACCTTGCTAGATAGTCTCTAGGATTGGAGGGCCAACTAGTTATCTATATTAATGATAAGCATATAGTTGTTGTACGACAAGGGAAGTGATATTGAAAGAATAAAACTAAAGCAAAACAATATTCATACCAAATTTAGATATAGTCTTAAAGATTAAATTAAAGCTTAACAACACATATAATAATCAATGAGAAAAACATACACATAACAATAAATAGGAAACAAAGACAAATTAATAATTATTGAGGAAAATACTAGCTTATTTTAAGTATACTAATCATTACAATGTTGCATGCATACTCTTCAAGGAACATACATAGAAACTCCCCTACAGAGCAAAAATGAGAAATGATAATCAAATAATTCATGAAGTTTAAAAATTAGCTATAAAAAGTATCATCTATATTGAATGGCACATAGGGTGATCTTTATAGACTTGTCTATCCATACCATAATGATTTTCCCACCTAAATACATATACAATTTGAAATCCATAAAGGGAAAGACATCTTTACAATTTTTTGTGCCTTAATTATTTTTCTCATTTATTGGACATATGATCTTTGATATTTATCTCATAAAGTTTGTCATCCAATATTGTACTTTTGCAATGTTGGTAGGTACAACTTCTCTCTCTAGGTAGTATAGACTACTAATACCATGAATACTTTGTCTTGTCTTTGTTGGAAATTTAAAATTCTAGATGTGATTTACCACACCTCTACTTCCCTAGTGCTATAAATGCTTAGGATGGCGAGGGGAAGACACATATGTCAAAATTATATTATTGCAATGCAAGGAGGAGCAATTCTATATTGCAATGGATAGATATATTATGAGCCACTTGATAAGCTTGTGTGTGGCAAAGTAGATAGTTTATTACACTTTAGAGTAGTTATCCCTTTTTCATTTGAAAATTATTGGGAACATGAGGCATGGTCTTGATTAAGTTATAACTTATTTTGACAAAGGAAGTGGGACCTATTGATACTTATGTAGAGAACCTTTTTAAAATTTTATATAACTACACTACCACAAGTGACAATGTTAGGGATTTTCAATGAAATCTTTCTTCACCCTTTATAAAAGTCATACAAAACCATTGGGTTGACTTTGGCTTGGAGCATTAGATGATGTGCATTTTTCAAGACTTAGAAACTTGATTGAAATGCATAATTACATATGAAAATTTAAATTGGATGGAATTAGGGAGGTCCGTATTTGCCACAATGCATTCTTATTGATTGATAAAGATTACAAAATGAATGAAGGATTCACTACTATCTTGGTGAATCTACAAGATTGATTCACTTGTAAAACAAGAAGACTCATGACTATATCCATTAGGTGTAGAGATTTAAAAAATAAACCATATTTAAAAAAATGTGAATTAGATACCTACATCTCAAAGTTGACTAAGAGAAGCCATGAGCTTCGTCCAATCCTCATATTTAGCAAATTTCACCTTCTTTAAAAGCTTGTATCTTTGCTTTGGATCAAATACATGTTGATAAGAAATTTGTTGTTGGCCTACAAGCTAGTAGTTTGCATAAGAGTCCCCAATTTTGTGATTATCTTTATTGAAGTTGACATCTCCTCTATTGTTGATTTCAGTGATAATCCATCAAGTTTAGTGTTAATGCAGTGAATGGAAGATTTGAGAGAGATGATTTGACAAGGATGCTAATATGCATATGAATGATGATGAAGACATAAATGATTGTTAGAACTCTTGTACTCAAGTATGATACGAATGAGGATTTAAATGTTTGTTGATATGCTTCAACCTCCCACTTTGATACTATGTCAGTTTGATGCTCTACGTGCAATGGAAGGTTTAAGATTATTGGCTAAGGCGTCTACAATAATTTCTCTAAGGTAAAGTCTCTGATGTTTTGGTCCACATTTCTCCACACAAGATATCTTCTTGTGTTTCTATAAATAGATTGATATAGTTATAAACATGCTATTTTGGGATATTAGGTGATATCTCCCTCAACTATAAAGATACAAGTTTCTATGTACTAGACAATGTTATACAATTAGCCGAGTCTATTGATATGCTCCACATTATTTTAGTTTTATATTTTTTGTTATGTTGACTTGGGAATTTGTTCAGGAAGGGATAAGGATTCAATAGTGTGAGTTTCAATTGTTTTGATGCTCTACAATGCAATATTCATTATGTTGAAGTGTATCGGTCAAACTTGATTGCCCCACTTCTATCAATTCAATGGGTTTCTCCACCTACACTTACATTTGATGATCATTACTTTAGGAGATGTTGTAGATGGTATGTGTTGCTTTTATTTTGGTTTGCATGTTGTTTTGGTTTCTCCCTGATAGTGTAAAGGTAAACTAATAACACTTTTAACAACGGTGTTGATATTTGGGCCGATAGATTGAGTTCCTTCATTTGTAGTTGATCCTAACCTATCTTATTTGCTTTGGAGGATGTTTTGTGATGTATTTGAGTTTAGTTATACCTTGGCTTGATTTGCAACCTATTTTATTTATGTTACATGTGTTTGAAGCAAACCTATATTGGATCACACATTTCATTTGAAAAGTCTTTTTGGAGACGGCCTATATTAGATCACATTTTTCATTTGAAATGCATTTTTGGAGCCAACCTAATTGATGTTTTGAGGCATTGCGAAGGGTATTTATAGGACAAATCATTTGTGAAATAAATGAGGGAGGTAAGAAGAATAGTAATTGAGCATGAAGTGTGTGAAGTTAGTTTAATGGATTAATTGTGCTACAAAGGGACTGCAACATCAACATATGTCAAATGCTTCTTCTATAATAGTTCATGTTCTTGTTTTTCATTGTAATATTCATGTATTCTGCTACCAAACAATGAGTCTCTTCACCAGGAACCTATTTCATTGTATCTTTCTCTGCAAGTCAATTAGGGAGCAATGAGCCTTAAAAAATTTATTGTAATATCTATTTCATATAGTGTGAGTTAACTATCATCATGATTTTTCCCTCATTGGGTTTTCCATGTACAAAGCTTGGTGTTCTTGTGTGGAGCATGCTTTGTTTCAATTTTTTCCTTTGGCTTATCTAATTTAATGGATAAATTGCAAATGGATGTTTAAGTTTTAGTTAATGTTGATTCATCCCTGCCCCCATTCTCAACATCTGAGTGTGTTCAACATCCTCCCCCACTAGTAGATCTATATCTCTTGTTGTTTAGTTGGTCCATTGCTTATTTTATTGTTTTTATTTTCACATATGTTGTTTAAGGCGTTGCTTTGCATATATTATGGGGTGTGGCTTTTTCCACCCACTTCTTTTGTGAATATATTGTATTTTTATCTTTATACAAAGAAATATTTGACATAAGTTCATTAAAAAAAATCACATAAACTTGTCAAATTGGTAAAGAAATCACTTAAAGATGGATTATCTGGGAAAAAAGCATATAAAATACGTAAGACAAAGCATAAGTTTCTTTCGAATTATAGGAAATTAGAGTCTGACACATGAAATCTTAGGCCAAGACTAGAGACGAGTAAATAGAAGTAGAACTTATTTCCAAACAACTTGCCCAAAGAAACAATCTCATGCTAATAGATATTACTTGATATCAATGTAGGTCAAAGGATCATCTCATCAATTTACATCCAAAACGATCTAGAAATATTTTATAGACTTTAATAAACACCCAAATTAGTTGAAGGCTTTTCATGAATTTTAAAACACACACAACAAATCTAGATTATATTTTTCCTACTCATTTCAATATTTAATATAATATTAATCATAAAATATCATAATCTAATATTGATGAAAGGCACATGATCACAAGGAAGACAATGAACTAAAGCAAATGGAAGCTTAACATAATGATTGCAACTCATCCACAAAATCAGTCTAGAAAACTAAGAAAACTAAGTATACATTATTTCAAATGGTCATAGCTAAAAATTGGGTCGCGTCAAATTACTCACAAGTGCTTATGTTATAACATGGTAGGGTTAGATTAGAATTGTTATATGAAAGAGTCAAATGTTGATGGAGAAATGCACTTTGGGGGATCATATGGAGTAGATGAACTCATGCCTACTGTTAAGTGGAGCACTACCATATTAAATTTCTAAACATTTTGCCTATGTCTCAAAGGGCTTAGTGGTCTCCCCATCTACTTAGATTTTGTTGAGTGCAGTGGCTCACAAACATCATGGCTCATTGTGATCTAGAATCATCCATTTTCGCCCTCAACTTGAATTGTTTAGGATAAGATATGTTTGGTTGAGTAAGACGAAGCTAAATGATATAAATTTTAGGGTTAGGTTTAATAGTTTGCAGTCACATAAGGACTATCTATATTAAAGATTTATCAAAGCAAGTTTATAGTTATTTAGGTTGGGTACAAATCTTATTTTAAAATATATATATATATATATATATATATATATATATATATATATATATATATATATATATATATATATATATATATATATATATATATATATATATATATATATATATATATATTTTGTTCCAACTATTATAATTTATGCGAAAATAAGGTTTCATTGTAATAAGATTTATGGTCATTTTAAGATTTTGGGATCATTTATGTTGTATATAAGTTTATGTTAATAAAAATAGGATATTATTTTGGTGACAAATAGTATATTATTTCAATAACTAGGGATTACTATAAAAAGTTTTGATCAAATCTTTAAAACTCATTTTAAAAGAACCTCTCATTGAATATGCTAAGGTCACAAATTGCACGAGTCATAGCTCCAATATTTAGTTGTAAATAGATAAGACTCCATGTCATATTCTATATAAAAATTGAGATCCTATATGATTTCATGCAAGCACCACATGGTCACTAGCTCCTTTCTTTTAAAAGAAAACTTTGATTCAATATCACTAACACCGACCGCTCAAACACGCTCCAATCAATTAGATCACAATCAATCAAGAAGCAATCAACAATCCAATAAAATCCATAAAACATTCAAATTTGCACATACTCTAACCCTACAATTGACCCCTACAATTGACCTTGGCACTATCATATATAGTTAGCAACCAATAAACTAATATTTATATAAAGCAAGCATACTACTATTTTAAATATTAAAAAACAAATGTCACATAATGACTAATCCTTGCTAGTGATATGTTTAAAGCCAGTGTAAATAGCAATTTAAATAATTTACCTTTTTTATGGTTCATATACTTAGCTAGGCAATATTGCGAGATTAGAACAAAACAAATATTAGATATTTAATGTTTCTTAATATGACAAGGAAATTCAAGATTTAAAATCTATTTTGATAATTATAAAAAAATCTTTATTCTGAGATTTTATATTATTTTTAATCTATTAAAAATCATATTTCAAAAAGTATTAACATGACAAAACTAATTAATTGTCATTTAAATTAAGATAAACAATTTCCCTAATTGTGCAGCACAAGTCAATCAATTCTTAAAAAATATTTTAAATCCAATAATTAAAGTTTCTAACCTTAAAAAAATAATAATAAATATTAAATGACAATTTATAAATCATTTCTAGCAGCCACCTACATATGGACAGAATTTGAACCTTTTTTTTGGTTGTGTGGGCTCCTCCACTTTGATGATTTTGATATGACAAATGTTTCTCAATGTTTAAAATAAAATAATAATTGGATAGTTATTTCATTAAAAAGTCCAATAACAGCTAAACCATGTTGTGGGCACCTATAAGGTGCTCAATTCAAATCTATGGAACGTTGCTCTCACATTTCATTCTCTCTAATATTTTCAACACATTTTCTTTAAGGGAAATCTAAGTCTTCAAACATGTGTTCTAATCTGTGATTTTTGCATTATGATTTGAATTGAAGTAGAAGAGAGCTCTGATTTAATAGCACCAGAGCCCAACTCTCAAACAAGCCATAAAACATTCAAATTTTCAGATGCCAACTTTAGCGACTGGTTCACAATCATTTTACAAATTCCAACGCTAATGAAATTGATTGTGTCATTATCATATGGTTAACAATCAATACACTAATATCTGTACAAAGTAAGCACAATGCTATTTCAAACACCACCAAACATAAGTTTGCTTAGTTCTTTATTATAGAAGGCATTACAGCCTCAAGTATGCTATAGCATAGGCAAAGGTCTGTCTAGATAGATTTCAATTAAGTCCTTTCCAATCAAATTGAATTTCAAAGAGTTCCCCCAACCTCTGCAGCATTTAGTTATCCCTCGGGTTGGTCTACCTCAGATGTCCATACAATGTCCTTCAGCGCAGTAGAAAAATTCTTATAGAACTGTGCTAGTTAAAAAAACATCATCAGCACCTATACAAAATCCAAGCTTTAAATCTATGGCAAGAAATGGAGACATAAAAATTTGTATTTTCTTAAATGATTACCTTGTTGTATTCTAGTGTATCACCGCCGGCCTTTTTCATTTCCACAACAAAGAGAGAGGGAGAAACTTCGAAAACCTACACATGTTTCAATGCGATCTTAGCCAAGGAATAAATTGCTACTAGCAGAGCAAAAGCAACAAGGCTTGTGTGCACATTCAATTTGGCGAAGGCTTAAAAAGCTGAGAATTCAGATTTTTCTGCATTGACTCCAATTCTTCTAAGTCAAAGTAAAATTTTAGCAAACTGCAGAATTTTGGACGAGAAAATGAAAATTAGCTTACCTCTGTAGCTATTGAAAGATGCCCCTTACGACCTGTTTCAGATCCCTGTAGCCTCATCTGTGCAAAGAGACGAGGAATATCATATGAATATAGATACATTTTTATGAATGTACACTAATAAACATTTATATAAATATTGAAAAATAATTTTAAAAAAGGCTAATTTCTCAAGGCTTATATGTAACAAAGGCATCTCTCGTTCAAGAGATAGTGACTCTCTGTGGCTCAGGCAAGAAGCCTCAAGATCCTTCTTATGTCTTTTTGATGTACTGTGGTTCTGTATTTATTACAGGTAGGTTGTGATGCAGGCAAGGACCAGGTACACCTGTAGGCATTTTCGTATTGATCCCACCAAGCTTTTGCTGAATAACTATCATTTCAACAAAATTCCCTCAAGCTCAGCATTACAAGTTCATCCTTCACAAGGTGAAGTTGAGCATGGCATTGGGACTTAAGAATGTTTGTTAAAAAAATGTATTGATTTGCACGGATAAGACAGGTTGGTACATATGGCAGACAGCAGACATTACCACATCAACTAATAAGATTAAACTAATGCCAAGATTAAAGATATCAATTTTCCACAATCCATAGTAAATTATTGTAGAGTTTCTGGATTTGATTGTGTTAACAAGTTTTTTACCATCAACGTTTCGGATCACACTCTGTGATCTATCATCAGGATGTAAGAGACCACAAGTATATGAAATGCTAAGATTCTTAGAAAAAACCCAACCTTGTAATCTCTTCTTTTAACATTGAAACCAAGAGGCTTTGCACTCTCTTCCATTTTTGTGATGATCTCAGTAGCTGGATACTTGGATGTGAAATGTACCTCCTGTTTAACACTCTGCACAGTAGATAACAAAATCGCTTTAGTGTTTGAGCCCTAAGCCTCACTAGCTCAAACTAAAAAGATCCAAGAAAAAAAGAACAGTTTTATGTGGGTATGGTACAAGTTTACTTCTACAGATTTTTCTTTCGGAAGTGTGATTTTTAGAATTTACTTCAGTAATATGACTGCAATGCCACAATGTCCAGTCTAATATTAAACATTAAAAAATAATATTTTTCAATATAGAGAAATTTATAATACTTCAAAATTTAACACACCTGTTTTCTTTCAAAGAGACCAGATAGATTGAGCCCTTTTGACAAGGAAATGAGGTCAAATGCATTCATAAGGGAAGGCTTTGTCCCCTTTAGTTCTTTCTTTCCTGCTACAAGATGATCCTGTGTTTGACAAAGTTAACATCTTGTTACAAAGCCTGAATTGACATTTATCAACTCTCAGGTATAGTATTTATAAAAGTATGACCTGTCAGACCCAGTCTACTCCAAGGACAAAATTGTAAAAATACAAAGAAGACGCAACTTGCAGATAATGTACTGGAACAATGAAACTATGATTTATTATTTACAGATGTATATTAAAGCCCAAGTAATTCTTCACATATAACTGATTATTAGAGCACAAGTGAATTATGTACTGTTAAAGGAGAGCAAGGATAAAAGCATAAAAAGTCACATGTAACTTTTAAGATGTCCCTTGCAGTCTCAAAAATGTAGCTATTGTGTAAGCAGGGAATGCCAACCTTGCATGCCCAAATTGCTTCTCTGTATGCCTAATATTGGCAATTTATATAAGACCGTTATCATGCTCATCGAAGCTTCCAGAGATAGGAAAAAGCTATAACTACCCGACTGACTTTGCTCTTTTCATAAAATTTGCAATAAAGAAGTTGCAGTCACTATTGTTGGAGCTAAGAGTAACAAGCTCAATTCCGAATATAGGTCCTAAATCTGATTTTGGGCATCCTAACTTCACATTATTGACAATTATCACTTCAAAAAGATGGCGATATACTAGTTAAGGCACTGGAATGATTAGGATGAGATTTCCCACTGACCTTATTAGTAATTACTTATGATTATTCCTGCTGTCTGCACTCAAGCGTAGAGGAATGCATATGAGGAGTAATTTGCAAGAATTTTACGCCAAAGGTGAAGTACTCGGCACTGATTAAAGATCAGCTTGAGCAACATATTAGTTTTGATGTGTGTTGTGACCTTTTCACACATCGCCCCATTGCAAACGGGGACCCCCTCTTTTCTGCTTTTGTTAGTTTAGGGTTTTTGGTAGTAGGGTGGCGATTTTGAGCTTTCAATGCCTGAGTTTCATTTTTGATGTGATCATGCCCATAGGTCTTCAGTGTGTGAGTAATGTTAAATTTTGAGCTTTGAAGTCAATAGGATCAAAGTGTTAGAAAATTTTAAAAATGTCAAGATGATCCTAAGTTTTTCCAAGTTTTGAGGTTGCAACTTGCCTTTAGAATGTGAGCGTAATGTGTTTTAAATGTTGCAAATTGGTGTGATTTTTGTGCTAGAGCGTCAAATGTCCCTATAGGAGTCGTTTTTCCACTTCTAGGAGGTAGAATAAGTCAAGTATGCACAAAGTGCCGATGGACTCCTGTTTTCCACCCCTCAAATCCAGCTAAAGTGTTAAAAGTTCCGATGAAAATAGAATTTCCATTGCACAAAATGATAAAATTTGACAAGTTTGGGCTTTTAGAGTGTGAAAATCATCACAATCCTGATGGAGGACATTTTTCCCCCATGAAATTAAGGCATAAAAGTGAGAAGTCCTGAAGGCGTTTTTCCACTAAGCAATAAAGGTAAAAATGGACTTTGTCCCAATGGAACATGATTTTCCACTCCTTTTTGAGAGAAAGAAGTGATTTTAATGATGAAAATGGTCTCAATCCCAATGAGGTGTGTTTTTCCCCTCATGGACAAAATTTGCAAGTGTTTTTTGGGAAAATTCCGATGCATCTGGAATCTCCACTGAGGTGTTCCTGATGGAGGTCATTGTTCCACCAGGCCTTCACGAGCGAAAAATGTACAAGGAAAGTGTGTCCTGATGACCCACATTTTTCCACTAGGAGGTAAAATGACTAAGTGGAGTGAATTTGAGTTTCCAGATGAGGTTCGAATCTCCACCAGAAAGGAAAGTGAGTGAAACGAAGTGAAATGTGGATAAATTTATGTTGTCACAATGAGGTGTGTTTTTCCACTAGGGGCAAAATGATGGAAAATGGCTAAATTTACTTGTCTAGAGGAGGTTTGATTTTCCCTTGGAAGTGTTGTGATGGAATTTGACAAGATTTTGATGGGAATTTGAGTCCCGATGAAAGGCAAATTTCCACCAAGGGGTATTTACATGAAAATGATGAATTTTATTTGTCCAGATGGCCATCGATTTTCCCCTGAAATGGATTTGTGAGTGAAATGAATTAAGCGATGAGAATAACTTGTCCAGATGAGAGTTGATTTTCCCCTCAAGATCATAATTTGCAAGTTGGGGTAAGATTAAGTGAAAAATATGTGTCCAAATAGAGTTCGACTTTCCCCAAGTGGCTGAAGATTGAATTCAAGTGAAATTTCAAGGATAAATGTGTCCCAATTGGCATCGATTTTCCCCTACCACACATATTTCAGGATCAAACAAAGTGAAATGTGCCAAGTGTAGAATCACAATGCAAATCGATTTTCCGCTTGGCTGGTGAAGGCAAAGTTTTATCCCACATTGGCTGTGTGGTGAATTTACAAGGTGAAAACATGAATAAAACACTCAGTCCAGCGCCTTATATATTATTATATTATGACTGATTTGACAGTTAGGGAGCTGGAAAGGCTGATTGAAGGTGCACCATTGCTTAAGGGAGGATGCGATTTTGCCTAAGGGGCTGATTGCGCCACCATTGGAGGAATTTGTGAGTATTCAAAGGGGGCCGACATTGCTGTTAAGGTTGCCATTGCTGGCAAAACATCAATTCCAGCCATCATTCTCAGACCAAATCGCCATTCGCAGCCACCCATTTAGCCAAAAACGTGTTGATTTTTAGTCAATTGGGGGCAAAATCGCACCAAGTATATGTGTCACCATGATTATTGAGTGATCCCAGCTATCAAAGTTGCAGTTGCGGAGGTGTTTCAGACCTCCAAATTCAGAAAACCAGACCTGGAACTACATTTTTGACATCAAAACCTTCATTTTCTGAGTTTGCCAGGGTATCATCAAACTTACATAATGCGATCAGACTTGTTCTAAGTCTGAAAATTCAACTTTTCAGAAGGCGATATGCCTGCCTTGATCAAAATTCATTCATTTTTCAGAATTTATGTTACTTATTGTTCAAATTTCTGGTTTTGAGCTCATAAATGCGAAAGATCTTTCAAACCAGAACTCAGAAAATTTTGAAAATGAATTATTAGAGCTATTTTGTTTTACCATGATATTAACTTCCAGCTTCATATAGGTGCCATGTCTAAAGCAGAAATATCAGTGAGGAAGAGTCAATTGAAGATTGTACAAGAGGGTTACTATCCGGAGTCGCAAATAACATCCCGATGGAAGAAGATTGGAGACACCAACATGGAATACCTCGACATGAAGAGGATGAGGCAAAGAATGCTTGGAACGAAAATCATCTTCCATCCACCTTGGAAGCTAATATCATGAAGAGTGGAATTTACCACACAGCTGGTTTTCCACCATCCATTCAGTGCAGTGAGCTCGTAGTTGAGTGTGCGAAGCATTGTGATCCACAAACCAGAATGATTAAAACACCTAATGGGATGGTGCTTGCATACTTAGCTGAAGAGTCAATTGGGGAAGTATTTGGGATCCCTAGATGTACGGACATGCAAGAGAGAACCAAGGAAGAAGCGCAAGCGAAATTTGAAAGAAGATTGGAGTCATGTATGACAGTTATCAACAAGAAGTGGGTCCTTGAGACAAGGCGTCACCACTTTATTTTACCCAAGAGACTCTTATGCTAAGACTTCAAGGAGGAGTAAAGTGATTTGATATTTCTACTCAACTGAATCATGGGAGCAGCTCAAGGGGCACTATTTGAGCCGTGGATGTATTATTTTATTGAGATAGCCGAAGGAACAGTGATCAATTGGGCAAAGATTATAAGTGATAACCTCGACATCCAGTTGAGAGGTTTGGAGAAGACTAGGACGTTCAACATGACTTCCTACTTAGTCTACATGCTTGCCAGACATATTGTGTACAAAGGTGAAGTTGGGAACGGGCTTGGACAATACAGAGGTTACGAGTGCTATCCACAACTCCACTTGCATGAGATTGAACACTATAGGAGGGTGAACAATGCTTTCACCATGTACATCACAAGGTTGCTACAAGGCAGAATACATAAACGATTGTCCAAAGAGGCAACAACACTTATTGAGAAGTACAGATCGTGGTATATCCAATTTCCTACTTTCACATACCTAAGGATTCAAGGATTCACTTCGGAACCATACAAGATTCCTAGGTATCCGACACATAAGATGGTGTTACTTGAGGTAGCGAGGCAGCTTTTAGAGTATGATTTCATCCACAAGGCGAATCACAAAACAGGGATAAATTTTCGTCTCATGCTTGGGAAGATGATGGAGGTATGCCATACCGCAACCATAGTAGAGACATTTAAAGAGGAATTGGAATTCTATCATTTTGGAATCTATAGAGGTAGGGATCAATTTGATCCATTTTAGAGAATTGTGACGATTAAGGGAGGGAAGTTTATACACGAGATTGACATCGAGGACTATTGGACTAATCTCATGGATGAGTTCGTAGTTAGAAGGAAGATGTGGTCTCGGATGTCAGTGGACTTCATGAGGAAGTGTAATTTCTTCTCCATTCCAGATCAAGTGCAAGATGATGGGGATCACATCCCTCCGAAGTAAGTACGCAAAGGAGAAAGACAGGCCTATCTCGTTGCCTTGTTGGACACAACCTGAATTGGAAGATTTGAATATTTTGATGAGATGTAAATGATTACTCCAGGGAATGGGTAGACAAGTACATTAATGAATTAAAAAAACTAACGTCACCTTTACCTATGAGAAGTATTACCTATTTTCGCTGCTAGCTCAATCAGGATGCAGGAGATGTCAAATCAATGTGTCCCAGAAGGAGAAACAAGTGCTAAGTATGAAAAGAATACATGCTTTTGTCTAACTTGTTTGCTTCATGTGCAGACAGAGGGAAAATAACTTTTTGATTCATTGAATGACAGCATGTGGGATAAAATGTGGCTCCCATGAGGGTTGAGCCCAACATGTTGATGGAAATGGGTGTTTTTTTGCAGTTTCTTGAATTTTTGCCTTATCGGCATGACCCACCCCGATCGGCAAGACTTACCCCGAAGGCCCAAAGAGTAGTGCGGAGCACAAAATGTTGTCATCGGGTTATCGAAAGGAACTATCTTATGTAATCCCGGTCACCCAATAGAAATTGCAAAGTGGTGTGCAAAGTCATCATCTATCGGAGGGAGTGTTTTCATCTTATCCCGACGACCTGCTGGAAAAGGCTAAGGCAAATCTTTTATCCCACATTGGCGGCAGGGAGGAACATTTCAGTATTTTTGTGCAAGGCCGCGTATATCTTAAGTGTCAAAGCTTACGGGCTTTTGACATGGAGCAGTTCAATGTTGGTGGGCCTCCCGCGTGTGCACACATCTCAAAGCGGTCAAATTTTGCAGTAAAAGGGTAAATTAACAGGTGAGCAGGTTGCAAAGGATCTGACGGCCATCGCTATACCGCAAGACGAAAGTGCTCGACTGTTAACAGCCACGACTTGGCGACTGATGAGCTGGCAGGCCAGGTGGCATCGAGGTAAGCACTGAGCAAGTCATGAGGTGTTGCGTGGTGACACGCAGGTTATGAGGTGTCAGACAAGTGGTAGACACGTGATGGCACCGTGGCATAGGATGTAGCCGCTCAGAGGGGCTAAGGGTAGAGCAGATCAACAAAGATCAATGGTGATCAAGATGGATCCAAGGGTTGTCGCTATGTCGCGACATAAAAATGCTCGCCAGATATCGCCTGCGACTTGGCGACAAACCACTAGCGGTGAACCATGGCCAGCAGTTAATGCAAGCGATTAAGGTAGGTGGTTCATTCCAGCGGTTAGTGGAGGCCATGCTAAGGTGTCAGAGTGGAGAGCCCGGGATGAATACCCTCGCGATAGGTGGCGCCCAGTTGTAAACTTCGGAGCCAATCGAAGGGTGCCATGTGGCAGACAGATGGCAGATGAATGTCGAGCAGACCGTGGGTTCGATGGATCTCAATATGGACTCACCGAAGGTATCAGTTTCATCGACATGAAAGGTGTTGATGAAACTAAGATTTCGATAAGACAAGTAGTTCACTGAGTGCTTGGATCCATCGACAAAGGCACATCGAAGAAATATCAATCGGTTCCATTGAAAAGTGAAGGCATCGATGAAACTACGATTTCAATGAGACACAAAAATGGATAGCCGAAAGGTTGAAGCCGAGCAAACCAAAGTAAAACGGTGGGCCCGGTGGTGGTGAGGTGGCGTCCAGGTGGAAGTTGAAGTGGCGCCCGGGTGGATCATGTAGCCAATTAGAGGGTGACACGAGAAGATCAGTCGGGGTTAAAGCTCAAGCAGTTTGAGGGCAGATCAACCGCCATCGATATACCACATGATGAAGATGCTTGCTGGTTATCTCATGCGACTTGGTGACTAGTGAGGTGGCAGTTGAGGTGGCCGTCTAGGTGGGCTCAAAACGAGTGAGGATGCGCCACGTGGTAGAGAGAATATGAAGAACCAAGTCCAGATGGCAGACAAAGTGGACCTGCGAGCAAATCAAAGGCTGACACGTGGCAAATGTTTGCAGACGAGCGGATCAACTTGGAATTTGAAGTTCAACTTGGTTCAATGGTTCAAAACAGTTCAATGGCTCCACAATGGTTCAAAGTACTTCAATGGCTCAATGATGGTTCAATCGGTTCAGGGGTTCAACCGGTTCAATGGTTCAAAGGCAAATTAACAAGCAAGCAGCGTAGCAAGTCATCGGTTATCGGGAGGAGCTATTCCAATGTTATCCCGATAACCCGAAGGAAAAGCGCGGAGTAATGAAGGGGCGCAAGGTAATGCGGGAAGCATTGGAACATCGAGTAATTCATTCCAATGTTGTTCCGAAGACTCGAAAGAGGATGCAAAGTCAATGCAAGAAAGAATGTTGTTGGGAGCGCGCCATTGGTTATCAGCGGGACTATTCTGATGTTACGCTGATAATTCGATAAGAAGGTGCGCGATCCGAAATAATGACATCCAACAGAATCACTAGAAAGCAGGCCCAAGTCCAGTAGCATCCAGGTGGAATCAACGCGAAAGGGAGTTTTTCTTTCAGTCACAACCTTGATTTGGTGCATAAATGTCAACAGTGTTTTGAGAGCCTTTTTTCATTTTTTCATTTTTGAATTTTTGCAAGTTCAGTATAAGGGGCTTGGCGGATTCAGAGAGAAGAAAGGTTCTAGGTTTGATCTCTGTGGCAGCAGATATTCACACTTCTGTAACTCGTTCCTGATGAGCATTGCTCAGACTTCGTAATAGAAACTCCTCCTTTTCAATAAAAAGCGAGTTCCTTCTCTTGTATCCGAAGTCTAAATATTGTTGTGAGTACATTTTGGATGAAACAGTTGTGATTATTATTCAAGTAATCCTTCCTTTTATCTATTTTCCTTCAATGTTCAGTTCATGGTGTAGAATGCTATAGTGCAGGTCTGTGATTGTGTAAGTTATTTTGTTGTGTCAAGATTGTGAGAAACATTGTATGTTATCCTTTTATGAACAACAGAAAGCTATCCTTTCATAAGAATCATTTTTGCGAGTACACATTAGGGAGATGTGAGCATTTTAGTTTCATTATTGGATCATTGTGAGTTCATTATCATAGCAAGTCATTTTTTCAGTAATTGGTGCATCACCTATTTGTTCATTTTCATTTTTATAATCTTCCTTCCATCCCTTTTCCAAATTAAGTTTTTGTCATTAGTTTTCTTAGGATATCTGAGGGGAGCCAGCCATAATCTGGAGGTCTACTCTCGCTATAGGATACCCACAGCCTGCGAGTAGTCCCATGTTGCACAGGATTGCAAGAAAATCAAGCTTGCATCGGGTGCAAATCCCGGTGACAACAAGAAGATGAGAAATGAGGAGTCCTCCCTCAATGATGATGAAAGGACAATAAGCAATGTTAGAACGTACGATGATGAGGAGAGTCAGGCACCTAAAAGAAGGAAAGGTATGCCTGGAGGATTACAAGCAAGAGACGAGGAGATTGTTAGTCGAGTCTAATACTCCTCAGTCTACCGTGAGTTCCTCATCCGTGAAGGAGAATGATATGACAGAGAAGGACAATAAGTCCAAACAGGGTTCTGACATGGAGATCCTACTGGAGAATGATCAAGATTTACATGCTATAGCACAATCGGCACCACATGATGATGATGAAGGACAGCTAGGATCTCCTACAATTCATCTGGAGGTCAATTTGGGCAACAATGTTGTAGATTTAACTACGGAGAAAGAAGCAAATGATGATGTTATTTCAGCCTTGAGAGGGCTTGATGAAGATCAACTCCTTGAAGATGGGATGGAGTTCTCTACAATTCTTGATTGGTTGCTTAGGAGCATGGAGAAGAAGAAAGTGATAGAGGTGCAGAGCCCACAAAAGATATTGATGACTTGCTAGCCAGGTTCGGCAAGGAAAAGGAAAAAAAGGCGAACATGTTCTCTAGGATTACTAGAGATGATGCAGGAGCATGCATTGCGGAAGTGGTTGTCCCAACAGGTGATAAGACTAGAGATGTGGTGCAAGAGTACCTAGAGTCTAGTTGTTACGTCAGTTAGAGGTTTGAGTCTTAGTAGTTAGGGGTCATGTCTTTCTGATTCAATAAGGTCTATGGAGACCATTTGTAATTTTCATGTTTTCAGGTCTGTATGTCAAGTTTGGAGTCATATTTTGCGAGTCTATAAAAGTTGTCAAATGTTGTCATCGGAATAAGTTATATCGATAATGTGTTATTACTGTAATAAGTTGTCAAAGGGGTCATCGAGATAGTTATTACTATCGGGATTGCTAAAACCGGTTTAGCCGACTTTGTAGGGCTATTCCGATAGGCCTTCGACTGTCTCAATCGGTATAGCTATACTGAAATCAGTGTCATCGGGATAGTTTCCTCTATCAGGGTTGGCAAATATTGTTTAACCGACTATGGAAGGTTATGCTGATGGTTATCCAATTGCCTCGTTCGGTCTAGCTATGCCGAAAAAGGGACATCGGGATAAGCTTCTTATGTCGGAGTTGCACAAAAAGGTTATCCCGCCGATGTTGGTTATTCTGATGGGTGAAAAAGACTTCAGTTCAGGATTGCTATCCCGATGTCGATGTCCAGTGGTGTTTTGTCAGTTCGGAATTGTTATTCCGATGTTAGTATTCAGATTTGATTTTTCAAATGTGGGAGTCGAATAGTCTTGTAGCCCAACGGTCTGTTGTGACCACGGGAAAGAGCACAAATTTGGTATAAATTGTGTAAGCCAACTGTTGGAAACAATTTTTGGGGATGCAATATGAATTTTGAAAATTTGAATTCCTGAAGTTTTGTTTTGAAATCACTGGCAACTAATTGGGAGCTCGTTTTCTGTAATTACTCTATTTCTACACTTGTATGGTCTTGTATGGATTCCATTTGATTGAACAGTCATATGTATGGATAGAATATTGACTCACCTTCCTGTTGTTGGTGATTTGGGTTTCTAATTCGTACAGAAAAAGAAGTTTAGCAATTTTACACACGGTGACTTGGTTAGCAAGGTAACTAGGGTTTTAGACAGTCATTAAATCAATTCTCCCATCCTGTCTTACATCAAGATGTGATCACTCCAATGGATTATCAGGTTAACGCAAGTGACCTTGGACCTACTACAAAGAAACAAGAGTTTCAGGAGCTTGATAATATTGTCAAGGCAATTGAAGCACGAATGGATAGAACCATTGATAAGAAAGAGATGCTTAAGAGTGAGAACTAGAGACTCAAACAGTATATTGAAGAGATGAATTCCCTAAGGCGTGAGGATCCTACTTTTGTCTCACCCATTGCTATTGCTCATGGATCCCCCATTAATCATGAGGCAATGAGGAATACATATCAGGAAGTTGGAAAATGAATAGAGGATGTTTCAAAGCAAGCGGATGATTTCCTAACTCAGTTTGTCCAAGCATTTGATAAGATAGTGATGCTCATATTTAGGATGCAGTACTTGGAAGGAGTGTGGGAAGATTTCCAACCAGTGCAAGAAAAGACTATTCCTCACTTCAAGGTGTTGAGGTGAATTCCTATGTCCACATTGATCCGAGAGGGAGTTGTTCAGGAGGGTAATGTGTACAATTTCCATGGTCGGTATGGTTCTTTGGCCATGCGGAAGTCGATGTATGATCATGCAAAGCAAGAGTGCATGGAGATGGAAGGATCTATTCAAGAGATACAATCCAAGATCCTTACATCTATTGAAGAGTTATTGGGACAAGATGTCCACACTTCCAATAGTTTGAATTTGGAAGAGTTGAAGGAGAAAAAGAAGTTTATTTACTTCAAACAATTGGAATCTATAAGGAAGAATCAGCTAGATGACTTGATTTCTCTCATGATTCACATCAACAATTTGCAGAAGCTTATGCCGGATTGGGAAAGCATTTTCGATGCTTGCTCAGATGCCTTGGATGTGATCAATTTGTAGCAGGAAGGTCTACCCAGTGTTACAATTGAGGAACTCAACTCAGTCTTGGCTAGATTTGTTGAGTATGCAACTAGAGAGAGGGATGCAGGCTGAAATCTTCTAGAAGATTCCCTACTTGATGACTAGGCATCATCCCATTGGACCACCTTTTTTGGTTCCACTTTTTGATGTAAGCCCTAATTAGGGCAATGTTGGCATGATCTTGGCCCTTGATTGTAAATGAATCTTGGCCATTCATTTCATTTGAGACTCCATCTAACCCCCTTCCTCTCATTTGTAAGAGAGATTTTTTAGAATTGTTGCCTATATGATGCAATTTTGAATTTTATGTTTGGTGATTTTGTTGAGAGTCGAAGCATTGTGTGGTTCTCATTGCCTCCAAAATTTAGATTAGAATTTGTTTTCAAGTATTTGAGTTGACTGAAATAAGTGTTGAATGCATTTGAATGAAATTCGTTTAATCCATACCACCACTAGCTTCTTGTTGATTGCAAGTTTGCCTTGCATGGTCAACTGGAATTAAGATTTGAACTTAACTTTAATTTATGCTTACTCATTGATATGCATCCAATTGATGGTGTCTATGTTGTTTAGTATGAATTTGAACATCTATAGATTTACCTTAGATGATTGCACTAAGCTTGTGTAGAGTTGTTCTTTTGATGGCAATACCTAGCCTAGTTGAATTTCATTGAATTGTTCATTACTTCTTGCATTCTAGGTTTTAAGATAGGATTAGAATAGAACTTCTAAACCCTCATCCTTTTGCATTTTTTTTTAAGATCTTTGTTAGAATAGATTGAGAGCTTAAATTGCAAAATCCTAAGTCATTTGAAATCATTGGCAAACCCATGTCCATTCATGATAAGTTTGACATCTTTAGAACAACAATGGTCCCCAAGTGAAAAGAGAAATTCACATCAAACCATTGAGTTACCCACATGTCAAGAACTGACCGTAGAAACCTTGGAATCGTCTTAGTTGATCAGATATTTAGCATCTGAGGTGTTTTGTTCAAGAGAGGGTAAAATATGTTTGGCGTGCCTAAAAAACACATCAACAATGTGGAAGATACAATCATAACTGTGTTATCAATGTCAGAATTGAGTTTTCTAAGGCAAATTTACAAGCACAAAATTACAAATAATGGCTTTGGTTCAATCATTCCAAACCAAAGTGCAAGCATGAAAAGAATAAGCAGCAAAAGGAAAGTTATATTGTGAGACTCTGTAGCAGTGATTCATCAACCTTATAGTGATTAAAGTGATTTATGAACAGCTTGATGACTAAATTTTCTCTAGCTTATGCTTTTGATGAATTTACATGGTAAGTGGTTTGCTTTTGATGGATTTACATGGTAAGTGGTTTGCTTGGTAAGGAGACCAAAATATAGTCCTTGATAACATAAATGCATAGTGTAGCGAATTATACAACTTATGAATTATTTAAATGCTCACATCAAAGATGCCATTGGCCACACATGATGAGGAAAGCTGTACCCAACATTGTGAAAGTTTAACCCACCTAGCAGCAAGGACTACGCCCAATTAGCTAAGGCAAGGGGGTTAGTGGAATTAAGAAATTTAATTTATTAAGAATCTCCCTTCCAGCTTTTTTTTATGTTTCCTTCAGGAAAATTAATTTTGGGAAATAAAGTTAAAAAGATCAATGTTTTATTTGTGGATAAATCATTAAAATATTGTCGTATAATCAGAAGTATATAACTAAAATGATGCAGAAAAAGAAAAGAGTAACCACAGAGTAAGGCTTCCACAATAATTCCATACCAGATACAACTTTAAAAAGTTCCAACAAAAATTCTTCATTCAAAGATAAAATGGGTTGAAGCTTGCATTTAGATTGATGGTAGAAACACACATAAATTCATGTGAAAGGCATTAATGTTAAAATCCTCTTTATGCAAATGATGTCATAAACAGAGTAAGTAGCAAAGATTGAGATGGTTACAGTTCTTACTACATCGAGGAAAGAGACCAAAAGTGGAGAGAAAGGGCTTCAAATTCCTCGTGTTTCTGTCACAAGAAAAAAAATATTGCTAAAATAGGATATTATTTTATTGGCTTAGTGTGCTTCTCTTCCTAGCCTGTTTTATTTGTTTGAAATGATAAAGAAAATGGAAGTTCATTAATTTTCTTTTTGAAGCTCAAAAAACATTTGAGGATATCCATATAGTTATGTTCACTTTCAGATCAATTCGGAAGAAAATTTAAAGGACCCCCCGCATAACTTAGCATGCATTAGTGTATACTGAACACCAGAAGACCCAACACATGGTGTGGTGACAGAAGACACTTGACACAATAATGTCTGCAGCATGGCCAGTAAACCTGCTACAAAATTTGGTGCACTGTGATTAGTTTTGCATTTGTAGTTTGGCCTCATAGGCCTCTGAAAGGTAATTATTGGTATCTTACCATTAAGGGCCACACAATCAAGGCCACAACTTTATTTGCTCAAAACACTACAGTTTATGAAAAAATTCATATCAGCGGGGTTCAAACAAAGGGGATGGGTTTGGACTTCCAAAACAACAGTTTACAGTGCTCTGGGAATTTTAACATTAACCTTATCTAAACTTTGACTTCATATTAGAACACAAACAATTTGAAATAAAAAGAATTCCAAGAACCAATGGAAAAAAATAGAACTGTGATACCACTGAGATATCCAAGACAAGTTTTTCTATTTAGCCAGGTATAAAAATCATTAATGATGAAGCAGAAAAGAGAAGAGGAGAGGTTGCAATAAAGAAATTAAAAATATATCTGCCCAATGCAATTTGAACCCACTTATGCCACAACTGTGCATGCTAACAACAAATGAAGAGAGATGCCACAAGCTTGGAGGAAGATCACGGTCAAGCTGCGAACACATAATACTGTTGAATTGCTTTTCACCTAGTTGAGCATGGATGTACTGAGATAGATGGCCACTGTATAATGGTATTCTGAGATGATGTTCTATATGTATAAAAGTTTTTAACTACACCTCCATAAAACGAATATGCAATAGAGTGAAATGCAATTAGGTCTATTTATTTTTTGTTGTTCTCTTAGGCGTGATAGTCATATAATGGTAATTATCTGCAATAAACACATCCATCATGACTCTCCTCATACATGCTTCATAAAACACATCTATCATAAATTGCCCTATATTTGCTTTGTAGATTGGTATTAAAGGAACTACTCTCAATTGATAAAGACCTATGTTACTTATAGAGATCGTATACATTAAAATGACTAGAGTGAAGCCATTCATATTCTTTCCACCAATAAGTATAATATTAATAGGTGAACAGAAGCAAAAATCTGGAAATTTTTGTGTTTTTTGAAGAAATTGGGGTCAATTATGTTTAATCAGTTTTTTCATGCTTAAATTGCAGTTAAATCATTTAAATTGCGTTTGAGATGCAGCATAAAAATTTCTGACTGGTTTTCAACATTTTTTTTGCTAATTTTAATGTTCAACTTGAAGTTTTTTGGGGGGATTAGGGTTTCACGTAGGTCTCGCATAATATAGTTGGGCTCCATCGCTAGATTAGTGGATTGTGACACATTGTGTCAATATGTCAAAGGTGGGTGGGTGATCGATTCACTAGCAGAATCATATGCTCACAACACAAAGAATGCTTAGTATATAGAGAAATATGCTCCCTCCAATCCAAAATCATCATTTGCATCATTTTGGCTTGTGATCAACAATATCACAATTGAAACAAAATAATGTGTTGATCGGATCAATTCACTACATGATACTCCTAGTGTGGCACAAAGAATGCACCATAGAACAAAAAGATTTGCCCCAAGTTCACACAATCTAAAAGAACTGCATATCACATGGCAAAAATTTGAAGTTATGAGGGGATTAAGGAAAGTTGATAGCACAAATGAAATCAAAACATTGATTGATTTGACCAGAAGATAATGCTTTTTTACCAAACAAAAAACGTATTTTTTTTCTTCATTTACAACTTTTTTTTTCTTCAATGTATCCTAGTGACACATCTCCTATGTTACATCATTAACTTAAAATCAATAAAACTTGAAAAAAATGGCATATACTTTGAAGGTTTGTGTACTCTCAAAGGCTTTAATTTGATCTTAGTGGTGGGGACTTTGCCCCTCAACCCCACTTTGTATCATGACAGGGAGCACACCCGAGGTACTGCCTCTAGATCCCATGCCCCTCAATTTTGCTTACAACTTCATATAGTCCATCAAGAAGAATAGGCTTACCTCTTGAGGACTAGATAAGTTGATGGTTGTGCATAGTGTCTTGGGTCTTCAAGATCGATAGATTCCTAAGTATTGTTGGACTCCAATTGCATGTGAGTTGTTGATCCTAAAGATGTCACACATGTTGATGAGGAGACATAGGAGGGATTGATTGGGGTTCCACTGGATAAGGTAGTTTGTCATTATGGCAGTGATTCAAACTTAGACTTCAATTTTCATGTAAAGGGCAAATGCTAAATAGGGGAAGTAGCATATTTTCTATGTTTTTGTCATTTTGTAGTTGAAACTTGTAGCCTTTTGACATTTTTTTGTAATTTTTATAATATATATATGCACATTCACAATTAAAGCAATTAAATTTTGGTAATTCGTTTATCAACTAGAGAAATTTCAATTCAACTCTGATGCTATGTATTGAGGTTGTATAATGTATATGATGAATGTCTTATCAATGCTATCATATGATTATTTGAAATTTCCTATATTTTTTAATTTTCCTTATTTTTAAATTAGTTGTCCCGTCACCCGAAAAAATGGCCACCCAAAAAATTTGTCCCAAAAATGTGCTACCTTGTCCCTTTCCATCCGTCCCAGAAACTTGGTGTAACATAGATTAGTATCTAATCATCATTTGTGCACCATGTAGTATGCTGAACATCAACAAAAAAAATCTATATTCCCCAATTCACTGAGTAAAATCTCATTTTTATTTTCTCCCTATATCTTTACGCTATTAAAATTCTTGTAAATTTAAAAATAGTAGCTTTTTCACTCTTTTTCACATTTTTCTATGCTTTCTGAAAATCCAAATTTTTCCTTTTTTTTTTCCGACTTTTGAGAAAATCTTATACATTTGGTTTGCTGACTTTTCTTCCAAAAGTTTTTTGCTGCTCTAGCTACATATTCTATGTTTGACAAATATACTAGAATAAGTTGTGTTTTTATGTAAATATATTTGTGTCCCAAGAGATGTCAAAACAATATTGTTGTTCCTGCTATCAATTTGCACTTGTAGGGATCCATATGCAGTCATAGACCACTCATAACCTTTCTAGGAATGGCCTTGCTCCTCCATGCAATCATTATTATATAAGAATGATATCATAAAAAAACGTGTAAAATAAATCAATTAAACATTAACTACAAAATTAATTCCCAGAGAAGATGAATCCCAAAAACAAATTTTATTTTGCAACGGAATATAATTGTAAACATCATTGTCCAACAATAATAAAGATTACAATATTTCAATATGAGTAGAATGTAGTTTATTAGTTCATGGCACATATGCCCCTTTATTGAGAAGATTATATCAAAGAGAGAGACGCAGATTATAGAAGAGTGATTACTTTCTACATTCCTTGTTCAATTTGACGAGCCCTATTCCACATAAAGAAGGACCAAATAAGGTACATATGCGATACATGAGAGAATGTTTGACCTTATGCATATTCGATAGAAGAGTGATTACTTATTATACTCTATCCTCAATTTGAGAAACCTCTATCCCATATAAAGAAGAAAGGACCAAATAAGGTATATATGGGATACATAGGAAAATGTTTGAACTTAAGGATATTTGTTTGATAAAAGAAATGAGGAAGAAAAGATTAAGGGAGATTGTTTTGAGGCAGATTTTGTGAGGGAAATTGGGCCTGGAAATGCATAAGATGTGGTTGCCGATGTGAATAACAAAACCAAAGGAGGCTTGGGCAGGAGCTAACTCCCTTATATGGAGAGGTTTACTTGTGTGTAAAGGGGAAGCATATACTATTCGAAATGAAAATTGTGTAGGGAAATCTGTACGGATAGCTTGAACCTTGTAGAAATAGAAATAACAAGGCCATTGGTGCTAACAAGACAATTCGACCACATGCAAATCTTATATTATTCTACTATAGGAAGAGGATATTATAGACTACAGATTGAGAAAATTCAGTAATATTGAGAATGAACTCTTTCAAAGACAGAACTTGGTACCACCACTTATGTGTCCATTTTTAAGAGACACCAGAGCAAATTCGAAATACATAGAGAGAGAGGTGGGGAGGGGGTGGAGAGGGTGGAGGGGCGTGTCATTTAAAGAAATAGAGAGATTTAAGCAAACAATCCTGCAGAATTTAATACGATGATAGTTTGACAATGAGATAGTGGCAGAGATTTCACAATACAAAGAAAAAACAGAAGTAATCAACATGCATTATGGTAAATTGAGGAGCTAACAAAAAATTGGAAAAATCCCCAAAACAAATTGATTAAAGAAACATCAGTTTATTGAAAGCCTACTTTCTAATTATAATTCAAAATCAAATATCCTATAATGAAGCATATCAATTTGACTAACACAATTCTCAAAGAGGAAGCAGAGCATGTAGGTATTCGTAGTGATTACAAAGGTTATAGATTTTATGGATTATGGAATGCACCTTCTGCATTCCAGCAAGCCACAAGCAATCTCAGAGCATTTCTTAATTATTAGCCAATTTTTATGACAAATAAATCACATCTACTAGCTCTTTCTAGAGGAAAAACATTGTATCTATGGTACAAATTATCCCTCAATCCCGAAAAATGTTGACAATCCAGAAATTGCATCGCTGCCTGTCAGCAAATACATTAATTTTCATGTTGACCTACAAGTGTTGCTTTACTATAATAATAATGCTAGTAATAAAAGAAAGGCTAAGCATTGACTAGATGATATTGTTTTACCACAAGACTTCACCATTAAGATTGTGGTTCATCCTAGAGAAAAACATAATTGCTGACCAGTTGTTTAGAATCAAGTCAGTGAAACATCGGGGAGTTTTAGATGATTTCATCAATGCTCAAACAATTTATATTATGGTTCTGCATATGGTGTAAACAACTTAAAAACTTTCTTTCCACAAGTCTTGCCTGTTTTATCTCAAAGTGAAGAAAACAGATTATCAAAAAGCCCGAGACATCAAACAAGAAAATTTATTGTATAGATGGGATTGGATCAAAATTTAAGAAGGTTCAAGATGAATAAAATAATCCCACTGGGACTTTATTATACTTATTCAGAATGCCATGGAGGAGATCATTCCCTAAGACATGCCAATGTATGACCAAGTCACTTAAGAGGGCCTTCCCATTGCTTTGCCATTTTCATGATTCAAGCAAGCATAAAAGTGCAGGTAAATTATCATAAAAGAAATGTTTGACAAAATGGGCATAGGAGCAAACATGTCCCAATAACCTCTTTCAGAAGCACTAGGTTGAGAAAATCATAAAATAACTTGGTTGGCCTCTATGCCTTCAAGGGAACAAAAAGGCTGTTAATGACTGTACAACACTTGACCAAAAAGTTTAGAATCTTACTTATCATTGAGCCCTTATCAGTCATGTGAAAACAAACAAGTTTATTGTATCTAACTCATAAGTTATGACACCTAGAATAGAATGATGGGGGTGAAAGAGGACCAACTGTTTCATGGTCATACCGAATAGCTCACCACATGTCAAATTTCTAAAGAATGTCAATTAATTTATGGGCCTACAGAATAACTCGCTACATGTCACACTACTTTCTGTTTAAATATTATCAAGAGGCAGTAGCTTCCATGTTGTTTGCAGCTGGCGTCCTAGAAAGCTTGCAACAGAGAAGCTCAAAAAGAGTGCATAATACAAGTATGGGAGAAAAACGAATAAGAAAAATTGCATTGTGAAGAAAAGCATGTCACAACAAATACCTACAACTAATAAATTACCCAGGCCATAATAGTATTAAGTATGACCTCTGACACAACATTAAATCAAGCATGTTCAAAATGGTGTCACATGCCATTTGAATGAACAAGGTACTTGTTAAAGGAGCAATTAGATTCTAGAATCCAAACAATCATCTATATAGACACTAAATGGATTGAGGGTGGTAAAGACATATAAGCTAAGTAATCCAACACAAGAATTGAAGTTCAATGAAGTTTTTATAAATTTACGAAGACAGATTAGAATCACCAAAAACTATGACTTTGTTACCAAGGGCTTTCAAGTACATTGACAGTTTATGGACTTATCAAGATAGAGTCACTAATGGCAGAATTACTACCAAGTTCTTTAAAATTTAAATGATATAGACCATTAATTTAAAACTCATCAAGTACTCATGAGTAATTTTCTGCAGCAACTTGACCTCAAGTTTGCCAAGTTTACAAAGCAACTCATGGTGAGTACTTGAGAGAACTTGGCAATTTGTAGGAGAAACTTGTGAAAACTAAATTTTTGCTCAAATTTGAAAATTATTATTTTTTTAGCTGAAGTTTTTGTGAGTCCAAGTCACATTTAGGTCTGCCATGTTTTTGAACTAGCTTGAACATGAACCCCAGCAATTGGCAAGTCAATGTGATTCCTACGATATGTCAGAAAATAATGGCAATCAGAAACAAGATGAGTTTATCAAATTAAAACATAATATGCAAAAAGGCTGTCAATGAGGCAATTGAATAAACGTGTTAGAAAGGATAATAATTAGAGCATAAAATGCAAAAAGGATAGCAATGAGGAAATTGAATAAATGTATTAGAAAAGATAATATTAAAATACAATTTTTTTACAAAATATGGTTTGGAGTCATAA
Source organism: Cryptomeria japonica (assembly GCF_030272615.1). Taxonomy (NCBI): domain Eukaryota; kingdom Viridiplantae; phylum Streptophyta; class Pinopsida; order Cupressales; family Cupressaceae; genus Cryptomeria; species Cryptomeria japonica. The sequence continues at coordinate 597,777,637 of NC_081407.1, forward strand.
GCTGAAATTTTATTTGAATTCCTTTCCTTTCCATCTGCAACTTCATTGCTTTGGACTCAAGAAGAGACAAACCCTATGCACTGAGGATGAGACAAGCAACATTGAAAACCCTACATTGTTCAGTTAGAGGCCATAAAGTCAAAGTGCACTGCATGCAAGGTTAGTTTTTGAAAAATAGACGAGGCAGATGTGTGGTCCCAAGTAAATTTTCAAATGTTTCAAACCCTCAGCATTATGGCCATGTATCACAGCTACAACCCGCTTGTTTAAGTTCAAAAACAAGACCTTTGAGGAGGATCCAGAAAATGAAGTGTATTTCATGTCAATTTAAGTATCAATGAGAAGTAAATTTAGGTATGGAACAAAAGAGTTTTAAAATATAGCAATAAATGAAGAATTCTTAATTATCACAAAATTCTTAACTGAACTTGGTATTTACTGGCTGCAAAAAATTGGACTGGATAGGTGCTTAGCAAAAGGCAGAGCCTCATGTTGCGATGTGATGATGAAAATAAGATACAATTTTTTTACTTTTTCCAAATCAATTTTCTGCAATGTCACCCTCATATTTCCATGAAAGAATAAAACAAGATGCATATATGTAAGCACTTACAACAGAATCACAAAATACTGCATCAATGTCATCAAGGTTGGTATCTTTTTCCTCTTGAAATTTAACTGGAACATATCCTTTCTTGAACCAAGAATTTTCTAGTATCTCAGGTATTGTAATGCGCTGCCACATCAAAAAGGGAAGCCAAAAATATATTAATAAATCACTGGATGTCAAAATCAGACCAATAAAGGAAAATGACTCTGTGTCTAACAGCAATGAAATACAATACTGAAGTACAATAATACTATATTTCAATTAAAAACTTACATTGTTAGGATTTGGCTCGAGTATGCTCAGAATTAGTTTCCGGGCCCCTGGAGAAAACCAATTTGGACAAGTGAAGTCTGCTTTGTATATCTACAAAACAGATGGAAAAGAAATAGCAATGATCACAGAACTATTTCAATCTAAGAAGAAGACTCCTTCTTTATCAAGCAAAATAGCTTGCTGCAAAAGAAAATGAACCTTCTTATAAAGGGCCATAATGTTAGGTTCATCAAATGGTAAATAGCCTGCCATGAGAACAAAAAGTATGACTCCACATGACCACAGATCAGCCTTGGCACCATCATATCCCTTGTCTATAATAACCTGCAAAACAGAGCATTCAAAAACACTCCATGAATTTCTTATTATACGAAGATTTTTTTTTTCTGAAAATTGTGATGCCAGTCACATCATATATGTTATTAAAACAAATCTGTGTGACAAAATGAACATGAAACACAAAAGTACAAGGCAAAAAAAAGATCCCACCTCAGGAGCAACATAGTTGGGGGTTCCACATGTAGTATGCAGCAGTCCATCTTCCTGCAAGGATATGACATCCACTCTTTCAATACCATAATAAATATGCAATATTAATGTTTTGAATAGGAAAATAATCTGACCTAAAAGTTTTTTTATTGTGTTATTTATAAAAGTGCAGGCTGTAAGATCAGATTTCATGACAAATAGCCTAGCATACTATGTAATAAATGGTAAGAACTAAACATGCAAATTATATTTAGCAGGCACATTTACATGCACGTGCATAGATATAAATAATTTTAGAAAGCTGCCAATAAAGGGATGGTAGGCCCCCCAGTTGTGGCCTCTCTGGCTTGGGCCAGGCTAAAAAATCTTAAGTTAACCTCATCAAAAAAAAGAATTTCACAAAGATTTCCAACCGAATAACTAATACAAGTTGGACAACGATGCAGATGCAAAAGTCTTAGCTAGGTATTCTGATTTCCTATGTCCTGTGGCCAACCTCAGTTAAGAGAAGAAAGATTGCCAGATGTGTACAATTTTATAAAGTAAGGAGACTTGGATGGTATTTAAATGTTGTTCAAACAATATCAGACAAGCCTTCAAGTGTCTTGCAAGAAATTGCTACATCCCTAAAGCTCTGAATGCACACGTGCCAATAACTATAATCATACTGTGTGGGTTTTCGTACATAATGAAAAGAAAACAAGTTCAACCACACACAATCTGATGGCATTTATCTAACACGTGATGACTATTTGTGAAAATGCACATGCTTGCACTTCTTGTGAAAATGAAACCAATAAGAACAAGCACGTAGATGGTCTCGATATACCAAAATAACATTTTTTGCTCTGCTCCTTGGGGACACATCCCCTGCCCAAATGATCCCATCCCTTATAGGGGGATGTTTGAGGACACGGGAGCAAATAGGAAATGTCCCCACCCCATACCCTTTTTTTCAAAATTTGACATCAACAAATCTGCAAGGCATGCCTAGGTACGTTAGGGGATGGCTACGGGACATCCAAACATTCCCCATCCATCCCAAAGATGGCTAGCCATCCCTGACATACCCAAGCACATTTTAGTTGCCTTTTTCTTAAATTTACAACCTTTCAATCCTTGTTTGTTCTATGACATGCCCATCTAAGATTTACAGCAAAATATGAAAATGACGTGTGCCATGAAAGTTTGTGTGATTTTTAAGTTCTTCATTTGAGCTTGGTGGTGGGGACCTTACCACTTGACCCTACCTTGTATCGCAACAAGGAATGTGTTAGTGGCACTACTCCTAAACCTCGCGAGGAGCACTGACCCTTGACCCCACTAAGGGCACTGCTCCTCAACGCTGTTGGAGGCACTACCCACAAACCCCCATGAAGGGTGCTGCTGCTCAACCCTGCTAGGAGCATTGCCCCCAACCCCCACCAAACTATATGTCTGACCAAGTAATAAACCAATTATCAATCATGATCACAAAATCTACAAAATAAATATCCCCTGTTGCAGATCTCTGCATCTTCAGAGTGGAAATCAAAGTCAAGGATTATCTTGTATCATATATTGGACAACATGTTCAATATACAAGGATAGTGCCTGACAAAAGTTGGCATGCTACAGCCATTACAGTGCTGAATCGGCTTAAGTCATAGTCAGCAAGAAATGCCACTTTCATAATGCAAAATTGGGTCGATCATGCCCTGCAGAGACATATCATACGACAATCCCATCTATTAGTATCCCAGCTAAAGTCAAATTGGAATTTAAACAGTTAACTTTTATTTAACCATTCCCCTTTGCTAATGATTTAGACAACAGAACATGCAGTCTTGAATGCTTCAGGTAAACATCAATAATAGATCCCTCACCTGAATATACACACCAGTCAGGCATGTCTTTATTAACTCATGTTCATATATATAGAACATCATAATTCCTATTCAATTACCCATGCTCACAAAATCTCTATAATGTCTATGATGAATGCCTAATCAATGTTATCATATGAATAAAAGAAATTTCCTTATATTTTAGAATTTTCTCCATTATTTGATAGCTGTCACCTGCCATCCCCATCCCAGAAACTTGGGGGAGCATTGTTGATTTTTTGCCTTAATACATGAAAAAATAATCAATATCAAGATTATTGAGCAGGGGGAGAAATATAAGGCCATCGAGAGAGGTCCATTAAAGAGGAATTCCTCACTGCTGAATCAATATTAGGTTACATATGAGAAACATGTGAACCTGATGCTGACAAATTTTTCCTTCACCAAAACAATAAATGCCAAATTGCATTGTAAGAGCTTAAAAAAATGCTGCCTTTCCAAACACAAAAGAGATTTGAACAAAAAGTAAATATTTAGATAAAATTTATAGATTATTTCCCACAGATTTTGGACCATTTATTCTGTTTGAGGCTTCTGTGAATGTGGAAACTGTTCAAAATTTCGATTAGCACCAAGTTGTTCATGAATCTTATAGATACTTAATTTAGCAAATCAATTCTTAATGTGGCTCTTTGTTGGAAAACAAGTTTATGTCATTCACATTATTAACTTTCGTTTATAAGGTAGTATACAAATCTATAAAATTCATTCTGCAAATAGTTTGCAAAAGTTAATTTTTAGGATAATTTTATGGTAGCCATGCATTTTATTTTTAAAGAACTGAATCATTGAGCCCTATAGCTGCTCTGTGATTTTGAGCAATAGTTTATCCCGGAACAGAACAAATGAATTACGAACTAACAAATAATTTAAAGATAAAGAAAAACCATTAGTATTTAGTACAAATTTTCAGGAGTAACTGAAATTCATCATAAGAGAGCATTATTGAAAGAACTACCGCTACAGTTAGGCTAGTTATTACCTTCACTTGTTGTGAGAGAGCACTCAGACCAAAATCCGAGATCTTCAGATTTCCCTTTGAATCCAAAAGCAGGTTCTCTGGCTGGAGATCATATTAAATTAAAAATCAAGAGACAATTTTTCCTTCAACATGCATGAATCATGGTTAACAATATTCTGACAAATTCATTAAAATATTTTACTGTTCATGTATTTCTGCTGCAAATAAAAAATATATCAAAAGCTTGAACTCATATGCTATAGAAGTTGATGAGCCCAGATTTCTTTCCCATACCTTGAGATCTCGATGATAAACTCCTCTGCTGTGACAATAATCAACTGCATTTATAAGCTGCTGAAAATATTTTCTAGCATCATCCTCTTTGAGCTTCCGTTGTTGAGCCTGGTATTGGAAAATATATTAAATGGTATTAGAAACTTTCTAGCTGTGGTAGCAAACATGTAACAACTAGCACATATGGGAAGAAACCATGAGGACAACCACGGCTCACAGGTAGCATTATCTCAAAGAAACTAATGATATCGAGGTCTCTTTGCAGCTTGATATATCGCAGTACACATGAAAAAACCTCAATAATTAGATCAAATTTCAAGAAAGGAAAGTACTCTAAATGTTAACAGTTTAACTAAATTTAGGCTTAAATTTAACAGGACACAATGCTAAACTACTATAGATCCTTATCTTAAGAGTTAATTTTAACTCTCTTCATCCTTGTGTCTTTAAGACTGTTTTGCTTTTTCTTTAAAAAGAAGCAGTTTAATTGAGGTCAAGGAATAATTTACATCCACCTATGCAACTGATGGATGCCCCAATACCAAATTGGAGTAAAGGTCTGTTGCAAGCATATACTGGCTTGCAAGAGACCCAAAACAGAGGAAGAAAAGGGAAATTCTTCACAGGATGAAGCTAATGAGATTATTAGATGTAGCTGAGCATTATTTGTTGAAGACGTTATCCAATTAATTAAAAAGGTAACAATGTTGGCATGAAATTTTTTTTAAAAGAAAACATTAAGTGTACCTGCATATACTGCACATACAGATTAAACTTCTGCATGAAATTCATCAAATTTATTAACCTAAAGATTAAAGCTTACAATTTTATTAAAAAGCTCTCCACCGGTGACATACTCAAGAACAAAATAAATTTTTGTCTTGCTAGCCATAACCTGCATCCAAAAAAGTAAAAGCAAATATTAATATCAAATAATCATCCAGAGGCCTCAATAACACGTTAAGTTGCCAGTTTCCTGAAGAATGTGAAGTGGCACATATCGAATTTGTAACCATATACTAAGAACAACTGATCCTACACATCCATTGTGAAAAATACCTCACCAAGCTGAACAATGTTAGGATGTCTAACCAGCCTCATTGTGCAAATCTCTCTCTTAATCTGAAAACAACAAAATTTATTAGCTCAAGTTTCTAATGACCGCAAAAAATGTAGATGCTACAACCACACAGAGACTAGCTAAAGGTTAGATAACACATTCCATCTTCCACGGCAAAAGAAGCACTCAAAATGTCAAGCCTGGGCGATGCAAGCTATCTAAACTTTTGAGCCTAAATTGTGATGGAAACAACTATCCAATAAGACACTGCAATTTTACAGATGGGGACGTCACGGATAAACATTTATTTCGGAGAACTATTAAGTATGATAAAATTAGCACTGAAAAGGATTTAGCAGCAGCTAAAAACTTTTTAAGGCAATGTATCATTTTTGCAGATAAGAACCTTAAGCAATAAAATCTCAAGATCTAAACCGAGAAACGCACATTTTACAAACTTGAGGCTTTTAAGATGAATACAAATACAATTTTGCAGGTAATTTTGCCGCTAAGTAAGAAACTATCTTATATCATGCTGTGATTTTTACAGCAGGTACTCTGCAATCTGCATCAACTTTGCGACTTCTCCTTTTGGCGTAAATTGTTGAAGAGTGGTAAAATCAGCACTGTGATGGATTTTGCAGCTAACAAAAACTATTTAAGGCGATGGTTAATTTTTATAGCCACGTACCTCAACCAAAAAAAACCCTACGAGTTGAACCAAGAAGAGTACATTTCGGGCTACAAAGATGAACGCATGCACAATTTTGCGGCAGTATTTTGTATAGAAGCTATCTTTTCCTATTGTGGCTAGATTTTTCTTGCTGTACAGTGCTGATAGAGGTAAAATCCTCGATAACAGAAAATCGCAGCAATTAAAACAAATGAACGCTAGCAGTTAGCAACCTTAGACGCTAGAAACTTAAGACAAAAACAATTTACGGCTTTGCAGCTAAAACCTATACAATTTTGCCGCTGCGGGAAAAGACTACAAAAAAAAAAACCATAAATTACAAAAGATGAAGAAAATAAATAAATTTCACATCAAAAAAACCTTCAAACCTATAAAATCCTATGGTTCGAATCAAGATGAGAACATCAACTCTTTACCGTCGTCGTTCTTCATACTATTCCTATAATGTTTTATTTCTTCTAACCTTTACACAGCTCTTGTATTACTTCTTTCTTTTACTTCGTTTTGTGATTCTGAGGCCAGAAAGATGCAAATTTACTGTGACCAGCCTTACAATTCAAGAAAATGTAGATTTTACAGCCATGCATTCATATCTCGTCGCTTAAAAATACATGAGAAAAGCGTACCTGTTCAACCATCTTATCCTTCAATATTCTCTCCTTGTTGAGCACTTTTATGGCGAAATGTTCACCCGTTTGTGTGTTCCTTGCGAGCCGAACCTTTGCAAAAGAGCCTTGTCCAATGACTCTACCGAATTCATACTTACCCACTCGCGTACGCGCAGTCTCCCCGCACTCACTCATTTTCTCGCTCAAAAAGTTTTTTTTATAACGAACTTAAGCAAAAACAAACGAATTTTGTGAGCAAATCAATCGCGGGAGTCAGGAGGATCAAAATATCGCCGCCAGATCTCAAAAAAATTGGACTCAAGATACATATCGTCGCGCATTCAGAAAACCCACTGAAACAACTGAAAATACAACACCTCCATTCAGCATTATTTGTTCGTACGAATGAAAAAACACGCCGAAAACTTTCCTCGTGTTATCCGAGTCCCTTCCCGAACCGCTTGGACTTTTGTTCTTTTTATCAAACTCTTGCAGCCGTAAATCTCTCCTTTCGGTGCTGATACCTCTAAATCAGAGCCTCAAAATGCTGCCTTAGAGTCTTAGATATCCACAACTCAGCCTCCAAGACATTGGGCTCTCAGAAGCATGCAAAATAGGAAGCTAGGAGATCTTCTGTGAATTTTTTTTAATGTATCTTCTGTAAATACTGCAATCCTGAGATAAAAAGGATAGAAAACTTTGGAAACGGAATCTTTAGAGCATGCAAAGACGGAAAGCATACGGAGCTCGTGGGCTTGTTTTCACTGAAAATCACACAGTAGCCAGTAGAGAGAGAATACACGAGAATTTATGAGGAGAGAGATATTTTGAAGAACTATTAAGCGCCGTGCTTTAATATCTGTGGATAAACCAACAGACCTTAGATTGCTGATTGATTAAACGGGATTAATTTATTTTAAAAATAAAGTAGATAAGAAGAGAAGGAAAAGGACAGGCTTTTTCATGTTCCATCATGGTGTTTATAGCTTATCCAACTACCTTTTTCATGTAGTTTGAGTGGGTCTAGCCATAGTGTAGTAAGTAAATACTTTGATTACAATTCAAACTATTGCAAATAATTAAACAAAGATTTTAGAGCTGGATATTATAATTAACTTGGAAGTTCAACAAAATAATTGAAAGTATATCATTATTCTACGCTGAAAATAATTTTTTTATGATGTTATAATTGACTTGATTTCGTAATGAATAGTCTAAATCAATTTGACAATGACTTTGGAATATTAAAATATTCTTTGATTTGTTTGGTTTAAAGATGCATTTATGGATATAATCTTTATATGCATAAAAAATTTCACCCCTACAAAAATGGGAAGTGATTAGCAACCACATAAAACTTAAGTTATAAGGGACAAATAATCTGATGTGCCTTTTTCCTCTTATATAACTTACCTTTTATGTGGTTGCATAGCCACTTTCACAAAAATGTGAGAGAAAGTCAAATAGAATGGAACACATTAAATACAATACATCCTCTAGTAATTCTCATAGGAAAGACGTGCAATAGAAACTAAGATCTATTCATTTCAAAAAAGATAATACATACATGCAACAATATACAATCACATAGAATAGAATAGAAAATCACACGATAATTTACCCTAGGAAAATCCTTTTTGAAAAAAATGTAAGGTCCCTATCAATTTTTATTAACAAACTTACAAAAATTTCAACTTTTAACTCACATACATTTTGTCAAACACATACACATACATTTTGTCAAACAATTGGTAGAATATTGAACCAATCAATATATATGAATTTAATGATGAGGAACATAAGCAACTATCCTTTACATTATCTAGGTATGTATTCACAAACAATTGTCATGCATTAAGCAAATAGTTGTCATACAATTCACATTTAACAACTAATTGACAGATGCATGGAAGGAACTTGCATATAAATAACCATTGAAATGAATAAACTAATTTCTTTTATTTTTGACAGTAAGACCAAATCAATCATACAATTTGAATAAAAATTTAATCAACTAATGTTTCAAAAAATACAATCAAAATATTAACTAATATGTTGATTGTCCATAATTCTTTGATATAATTGGAATAATACATTGTTCACACAAATCTGTTTCTAATATGTGTATAAATCTAATTACTTTCAAATGGTTGTCTTGTTTTGAAAACTATCTTCTTGTTGATTGTATGATGTTCTAGAATTGATTATGGACTATTCTTTTAGAAATTCAAACCATTTAGCTTGACCAAAAAATGCAACAATGGTTTGAAATATTAAGTGGTCTAATTAAATATAATTATCAACAGCTAATATTAAGTACCACAACTAAAATACTTGTCATATTTATAATACATCGGTTGATCTCAAATAAAACTAGCAATAATAAAAAATAATGAAAATGATATTTCGATATTTCAATGAACTTCAATGCAAATTTTTACAAATCTCATAATATCAGAGCACACTAGCAATTTCAATATGAAATTTCTCTAATGGATGTTGAGGGAACATTTTTGTCCCCAACCCAATATCTTTAACACAAACCCGACTTCTAGATGAAATCACTCTCAAATAGTTAGAAGACTTTTCATCCTTGAAACCATTTGTACCTTAGGGTTTTTATCCTAGGTGAAGAAGATCAACAAAGTTCAATCTTTCAAGGAAAGATAATTTGGTAATAAACAATGAATGCATAACCTCTTGTCCATTTCAAAAAAGTGTTTTTTATTTTCTCCTATCTTTTCTAAAAAAGTAATTTTATTATTTTTATTTTTAACTATTTAATTATTATTCACACAACAAACTAATTTATGAAAAACATTATAATAGTCCAAATATGAATTCCGACCACACCATTAATACCTTAAGTGCATAAGATATCTATCTATATGAGAATTAGCATTCTCCCGGGATGACAAACTTCTCCAAGAAGTGTGGAGTGATCCTAAAATGTCAAATATGCACATGAAAAGTATTATTGTACTTGGCTTAGCTCTAGGAACTATCTACCACTATCAAAATACCTTTTCAATAAAACCAACACTCTCCAATAAAGTTGGGGGTCTTCAAGGATGTTGGAATGGACCAAAAATGAGACATTACATGTCCTTCCTCACTAAAATTGCTTATCCTCAAGCAACATTAATTAAACTCAACATTAATTCTAATTTAAATTGACTCATTAGATGCAAACATCAAGATTCCAAGCACACCTCATCAAACTTTTACTAAAACCCCATTACATCTCAAAAACCAAATAACATCTTAAATTTATAGGAAAGTGCAAACTTTAAAGTTCCAACTTGATTGTACCAAAATAGTAAACCATAATGTGATGCTCGTAGAGTCTAGATCACTCTCTTATCAAATGTTGCCTATTAATCCATAGAATTTTATGAAGACTCTTGCCCACAAGATTCATATGCACTTTTTGAAATTTGTTCACCTTATTGAAAGATAATACATTCTCATCATGTAGGTGAAAAGAAGAAATATGTGCATATCTCGCTATACCACTACTACAATCTTTCCATCATGGAACAAAAAATATGAGCAAAACATTTCAAATACCCCCCTCCCCCTTGACTTTAGATCTAATGATGTCTCCTAACAACTTTAAAAATAATTTGATCATTAAGTGTGCATAATGCATCATACATGTATCTTATACATATGATCTTCATTAATGATGTTTATGAGTTGTTCCTTCGAAGAAAGGACATAAATCAACATGTGTGCAAATTGAAAATAAATTATGACAATCATGAATTACCTGATTTCTACCCACTAGAATTGTGCTAGCTAAAGTATAAATATTCTCTTAAGTTGAAACCATTCACCAAAATTTCTCAAAGATTTAGTGGCCCCAAAATGGTTGGCCTTATAGTTGTTCAAGTCTATAAATAATGACTTATAGTTTGTATTTACCAAAGTTAGCAAATTGAAATTGGAATAGTAGTTGCAAAATTGAAACCTCCTTGCAAGAAAAGGAAATATGAGCATTTTAACATGACTAAAAACACTTTTGTAAAGGCTAAAAATGCTTTCCTAACAATCTGTTAGGATTAAGGTTTCATCTACCTTGTAAATCCTATGACATGGTTCCAACATCCTTGGAAAGTGTCCCAAGACACTTAAGATGTATTGAGAAAATAATTTGTAATCTTTATTCATAAGGGGCGTGGGTTCCACTAGTACCAGTAAAAGTGGGTAGTGAACACAGTTATTTAATATTGTCTTCCCCACTTATGGACATTTAGAATAAGATAATTAATGTCTTAAGGAAGTGGAAAAAGAACAAACTTTGTGATTTTCCAAGTGGGATCATGGAAGAGGCAATTGTTGGCATTCTACACTCTAATGAGAATGGTTGATGTTGTCATTGATGGCAACCAACCAGCATCGCAAGCATCATACACCGGCAGGCACCGGCATCGGCAGGCACATTCACCGACATCCAAATTACACCAGAAATGAAGTATACCGGCACTCAGGTCGACATGGGACAAAGTTTTGCTTATATGAATTGTATTGTAAATGTAATTAATTATCTGTAATCTGACTTGATGTATTGTAAAAGACTCATATATGTATGAGATCTTATAGATCATTTTGTATGGTAATGAAGAAGAAGGATAAGATAATATTATTAGTATATGTAAGACAGCGAAAGGTTTTTGGTTAAGGTATTTGACTGAGCTTAAATCGGTACTGAACCAAGCATTAGAGATGCTATTTTGAGCAGTACATTGTATTGGATTTAATTATTCATATTGTAGTCAGTGAGACTCTTTCATTGAGCAGTGCGCTCTAGACTGTTGGCCTTCCTGCATGTGCAGGCCCCTATTGTAAGTAATATTTATTCATATTGGCCAGTGAGTAAATATTGTGGGTCACAAATCCCACCGAGGTTTTTCCCACACCGGGTTTCCTCACTAAAATATTATGTGTTATATTGTCTCTATTATTTCTCTTTACTGCATTATTTCTTGTTTACCGGTACATTGATTTGGGTTGCAAAGTTATAAGTAAGTTTAAATATTCCACTAACCGGTTAGACACTGATTCACACCCCCCGCCCAGTGTCTTTGGGGGTGTCATTGAGTCTAACAATTGGTATCAGAGCCTGGTCCTCTATTTTCAAAAGCCTAATAGCTTGAGGAAGATTCTAAAACCGGTACCGATGGAGAATTTGAGAAAACAGTTGGAAGGAGCTCTTGAAGATTTTGATGCAGAAAAATTGAGAATATCAAACTTGAAGATGATTTGAGGACTGCTAAGGAATTCATTAAAGGACTTCAGGAGAACCTAGTTATAGCACAAAACAAGAGGAAAGAACTTCATGAGCAAATGCAAAAACATGATGATGAAAAAGGAACTCTTAGTGATATTGAAGATAAGTTAAGACAAGAGAACAGTAATATGAGGAATGAAATGCAAGATCTGACCATGAGGCTATGTAAGGATATTGAAGACAAGAAGAAGAATGAAGAAGATTTGACTAGAGGACTTAATGATGGAGGTAATGAAAATCTGAGACTTTGTCATGAAATTGATATGCTAAAGACAAATCTGATTCACATGCAACGTGATAAAGAGGAACTTATGAGACAAGTTGGGATTCTGGAAAATGAGTCGATCACTGTAAATGAACACAAAGACAAATTCGAGAAAAGTTAAGAAAGACTTGATGACATGCTAAAAAGACAAAAACCTAATGGAGATACAGTTGGACTTGGATTTGAACATGGAGAAAGTTTCAAGATTACAAACAATCAAGATCACAGTAAACCGGTAAGACAGCCTAACATGCTTATAAATTTAATGGGAAATGTTTCAATTGCAACAAATTTGGTCATAGAGAAAATCAGTGCGGATTTAGAAATAATTAGAATACAAATTTACCCACTGGTCAATGTTCCAAATGCAATAAAGTTGGTCACAATTTAGAAAATTGTAGAATGAATGTGAAATGCTATGTTTGTGATAGATTTGGACATTTATCTAATCAATGCAGATCACAAATCGGTCAAGGATATGGAAAATCTATTCAAAGGAATAATGTAACTTGTTATGCATGTAACAAGATTGGGCATATTACAAAATTCTGTAGAAGCAAGACTATATCGGCGAACAATAAAGGATCCAATGAGAAGGGAAAAGAAAAGGTAAATGAAATAAAGCAAGAATTTTCAAAACAATGGATTAAGAAGGGATATCAGAGAGTTGATGAATTTGTCTCTGCACCAGTTGAACAGAGTAACCCTCCACCGCTAGGAGATTCTTCATCTAACTAAGGAATAATCCTTAGGGGGTATGGCAACAAGTTGAAAATCATGCATTCTACCCTCAGTTGATGGGAAGAAGATACATTTCTTCTTTATCAGGAGATGTGTTAAGATTTCACTTAACCGACAAGCATTTAATATGGTAGTTGGAAAGCATTTTTGGCTATAAAGCACCAGAAAACCCTCATTATCATCCACCGAGCATTCAATAATTCAGAGAGTGTGAAATTGAGCAAAGACATACTAAAGGCGAGCAACAAAGTGTTTTTTAGGCATTCAAGGATTTCAAGCAAGAGGTATTTATCTTTCGAAATGGCATCTTCATCTTCTGTCCCTGAGTTTATTGCAAACCCTACTGTGGTAGAAAACATTAAGCACCCTAGGCCCGTGTTTAAAATCATCCCTGAAATTGCCAAGCAAGATGATTCTATCGGAGCTTTCTCAAAAATTCCGAAGGGAGTCGCTTTTGTTGAAGACCCTAGAATCTACATTCACTGTAACATAGAAAATTTAGGAACCGATGATTTGACAAACATGTACAGTGGTGTTATTACTGATGAACAAGGTTTAGTTAAACCGGAGCATAAGATAGTTGAAGACTTAGGACTCCTTGAAATACTGAACATACTTGAATTTTCAAAGGAGGTAGCTTGTCTTGTTCTGAGTAGAGTTCATGGAGAGTTCATGTGGCTTGACTCTATTTTTAAAATCTCTAAGAAAGCAATCAAGGCAGTTACTGGTTTACCCTCAACTGGTAGTAGGCCCAACAAAACCAAGAAGATACCTAACAAAGGAGTTATGGAGTTAACCGGAGCTACATCTGACAACAGATCTATTAGGTTTAATGGCATTACTGATGCTAATGTGAGATATGTGAGTATGGTACTTGGGTATAGAGTAACTCATGCAAACATATTGAATTCAATTTCTAGCTTATGTATTCATAGTGCATATGAGATGGTTAAGAACAATGCTAGGATTGATATCTGTGAATGGCTCAAGGATAAACTAATAGATAACCTGAAAAAGATTAAGGGTGGCAAGAAGGGGACATTTCGTTTTGGCAACCTACTTGTGTGTTTGATGCTTTACTTCACCAAAGAGATACCCGATATTGGTCATAAGGACTTTGGATATGACATCCCAGTAGGCAAACAAATTATGGAAGTTATCACTGATATGGACTCTAACAGTGACAACATTATAGCAGACTACTTCAAAAACTTTCAAACTAAGATGAAAGCTAGAGAAAGGTTACCACAGAGCATAGTAGATAAGTATGACAAACAAATCTGATTTGTAACCAAACGAGATGAAACATGGATGGAAGTTGTTACTCCTAGAACCATTTGGATAATAGAAATGGGTTATGAAGTTGACCTGAATGCTATTGAAGCATATGCTAAAACACTTCTTGATGTACCTAAGGAACCATCTAAAAAATTCTTTGGTAGTTCTGAGACCATTGAGAGTGTTGTCTCAATGCAGAAGCGAAGAAAAAGAAGAGAAAAGTTTATCAGATATGCACCCAAGATGGCTAAGGAAATTAAGGAAAATGTAATGAACTTGAGTGGTATATCTGTTAGTGAATTGGAAGGATTGAAACTGGAAGCTCATGTTTCATCGGATGTCACTTCTTCGGATACAGATAGTGGAAAAGCAGCTGAGTTCAAGAGAGTTGAAAGAAAGAAGAGGAAACCTTCACCGATACCCTCTCCTTCTCCCAAAAGGACTAGAATGTTGAGGAAGACGCAGCACACTGTAAGGGAGCCTAAGAAGAAGCTAACACCAAAGAAGAAACAAAAAAAGACATCAGATACCCTTACACTAGAGGAGTTGGTAAATGAGATAACACAAGATGGCAATCTTTGCAATGTAAATAAATACTATCATTCTTACAAAGATTCTGACAAGGAAACAATAGAAGCTAGTATTATTTTCATTTAGACATCATTAAGAAGGTTTTGATTGAAGTTGTAGATGATCTGCCGAATGACTTGTATCTAAGACTAGAGGCTAAAAGAATGTCAGTAATGGAATTAGATAAAAAGTTAAAAGTTGAAACATTATTGGCAATGCACCCTATAAACTCTAAAGAGGAAATTGATGAACTAATTTCTGGAGCAAACCGGTCAGTATTTGTCAATGGACACTGGCAGGTTAGCCTATGGCTGGTAGAGCGAAAGAGATTGTTGATGAAATTGCAGACGGCTGGGATATATTTTTTGTTTAAAAGGAAAAGAAAGAGGAAAGGGAAAGACAAAAAATAGACAAATCTTTTGCAAAGGTATACCAAAACAACAAAGGTAAAGGCAAGATTGGTGGTGTACCTTCTATAAGGGTAACAGATAACATCCCTCCACCGGCTCAGGACACCCCTCCAACAACTTCAACATCACCGATACATACAGACAATCAACCGGATAAGACAACTGAAGAAGTAACACATGATGATACTAACCCGGAGTCTGAAATTCTTTTCACCATGAATGTAGATACACAAGATATTAACATTGTTGTGGATAAAGAGACGACAGAGGTTAAGGTAGCTGATGTTGAGGATAGTGAGATCTCTGAGTCACCGGTACACACTGTTGACTCTCAAAAGATTGAGATACCAACACAATCTAAGGAACTAGAGACTGAGAAACCGACAGAGGCTAAGGACACTAACACTGAGAAATCATTAGAAGCAGAGGTACATACACAGATAGAGAAACCGACATAAAATGTAAGTAAAGAGGAAGCAGCTGATGGAAATAGTGAAGGTAATTGGGCAAGTATCTATTGAAAGGAAATCCATTGCAGAACCAAGCACATCAATTGGAGAATTCAGACCCACTAACATAACAGATGTTCTATTGGATTATATCAAGAGGATAACAGATTGCAATGCCTTAGCATTTAAGGCTATTGATAACACATTACCTATCTTGAAGATGATTGCACCTACCTGCAAGATAGATCACATTAATGATTCTTTAGGTAAATTGGACGCATTGTCCAAATTCATTGCTGAAAATGTTATAACTATAGATAAGCTGAATGAGGAAACTGTAAGGAAATAGGAGATAAAGAGAAAGGAGAATTCTTTGAGAAAACCATCAAAGGCTGCAATGAGCACATGGATTCATTATTACCGATACTTAACTCAACAATTTTGGAATATAAGGAGCTCTATAGAGAATCTTGCAAGCCTCACCACCTGACTGAAGATATTGATGAGGAAATCAAGAAGACACAGAAGGAGATAGATGACATTGATGATAATATGATAGGTCCTTCGAAACTTACCTCAATTTTTGAATAGGAAATGGTAGTCTATGAGGAAAAGTTAGAGAAAATTGATAAAGAGAAAGCAAGGATAAGGTTAACGGCCCGGGAACTCAAAAGTAAACTTGGTCCAAGATTGGACAATCTCATTACTCAGTGAGTTGAGCTATCAAAGGCAATAGTTCAAGGATAATGGTCACCGGAGCAACAGATGCACTATCTAACCGACATGATCCAATAGACAGAGACCATTCTCTCCGACAGTAACAAATTCATGGAAAGCCTGAATCTAATTTTGGTGAAATTTTTTTCAAATTGTAACCAACTGGTTATAGGCTATGAGGTAGCATTTTTGTATTATTTGATTCTTTTTGGCATCCTTTGCCATTGATACCAAAGAGGGAGTAGTATGGAGAAAAATAAATGCACAGAGGAGATCACTTGCTCAGGGGGAGAACACTTCTTTTGGATTTCATTCTTGGATAATAGCTTTGGATTTTTCTCACGAGTGTTGACATCAATGCCAAAGGGGGAGATTGTTGGCATTCTACACTCTAACGAGAATGGTTGATGTTGTCATTGATGGCAACCAACTAGCAACAGGTTTCTACACATGCACCGGCATCGTAGGCACCATACACCGGCAGGCACATTCACCAACATCCAGATTACACCGAAAATGAAGTATACCGGCACTCAGGCCGACATGGGACACAATTTTGCTTATATGAATTGTATTGTAAATATAATTAATTATTTGTAAGCCGACTTGGTGTATTGTAAAAGACTCATATATGTATGAGATCTTATAGATGATTTTGTATGGTAATTAAGAAGAAGGATAGGATAATATTATTGGTATATGTAAGACAGCGAAAGGTTTTTGGTTAAGGTATCTGAGTGAGCTTAAACCGGTACTGAACTAGGCATTAGAGATGCTATTTTGAGCAGTACATTGTATTGGATTTAATTATCCATATTGTAGTCAGTGAGACTCTTTCATTGAGCAATGCGCTTGAGGCTGTTGGCCTTCCTGCATGTGCAGGCCCCTATTGCAAGTAATATTTATTCATATTTTCCAGTGAGTAAATATTGTGGGTCACAAATCCCACTGAGGCTTTTCCCACACCGGGTTTCCTCGCTAAAATATTATGTGTTATGGTGTGCATTTATGTTGTCTCTATTATTTCTCTTTACTACATTATTTCTTGTTTACCAGTACATTGATTTGGGTTGCATAGTTATAAATACGTTTAAATATTCCACTAACCGGTTAGACACTGATTCACCCCCCCTC
This sequence comes from Cryptomeria japonica, assembly GCF_030272615.1. Classification (NCBI taxonomy): domain Eukaryota; kingdom Viridiplantae; phylum Streptophyta; class Pinopsida; order Cupressales; family Cupressaceae; genus Cryptomeria; species Cryptomeria japonica. The sequence goes on from NC_081407.1 coordinate 597,795,369, forward strand.
TTAGTGTCTTTGGGGTTGTCATTGAATCTAACAACAACATGTGTCTCTTGGTATCCAATCATTTATTATATTTAATGTAATATTTATCTTGCATGTATGGGCACTTAAGTTGGAGGGAAAGTATTGGAAGCTAAACTGGTCTCTTTTTGAGTTTCGTCATGACATTCTAAGGGTTGTGGTCATGAGGAATGAGAAGGCTCCTTTGGGAACCTTAATTGGTGGTTTTGGAGCTATTTCCATTATATAAATTCATCATTTGGGTGTAGATTTTGTATGTAACAATTAAATGTAGATTTCTCTGCAAGAACAAAAGACAAATGAGAGGTATAAGGAGGTTGTTTATATGCATAGGTGCTACTATGATGGAGGCAAAGAGGAGAATGAAAGTGATTGTATTGTAAGCACTTTTATTGTTGATAATGAATGTGGTGTCCTCTCTTCTTGGTGGAGCTTTTTTTTGCAAGGGTTTCTCCACGCAAATCTTATGTTATGTGTTGATTTTATTTTGCTAATTTCATGTCTCATTGTTGCTATCTTATGCTGATGTTAATCATTATTTAATGTTGTTATAACTTCACATAATATAGGTTGATTAAGCATAATAAACATGTTATTTTTGGAATCATAAATAAGAAGGATTTAATCTTGGTTTTCCATATTAAGGCAACTTAACTTTCATATTTTCATGTGCAACTATGCAAGCCTTGTATCTTATCTTTTGATTAGTTTATAGGATAGAGATTGATATTCATAATATTTAATATTGAACCTATTTATTTCGCAACATTTGGTATCAAAGTTGAAGGTTACGAATTCTAGTTATTCCTCTATTTTTGGTTTCTTAGCATGGAAAGATTGTGGGAATAATTTAGAAGGAATTAAAGATTGTTGGAAGGCTATTGGGACTACAATTAATTTTCTTTGAGTTAACTTTTTTTTGCAGGTTTGCATGGATATTATTAATGTGATTTATGTTGAGAATTTGAAACTCATGTTTATGGATCTTTATGGAGTTGGTTATGGTTTGGTAACCTGGAGCTCCTATTTGATAATATGTTTGTATCCTCTTGTTTTGTGTTTGTGCTCCTTTACCTTGTGGTCATGTGCAGTGAGAAGGTGTTCATGTTGGATGGGTATTGATATCTAGTGATATGGAGATGCACAACTTGGTTGGACTATGAAATGGAGTTCTTATGTTGGGTTCATGGCTTTAGCCCATGGTTACGTGCCAGGACTGGAAGATAAGCCATCAAACTCTTTGTGAGTTTTGGAGTTGATAAGTTTCATATGGTTTAAGTCGTCATACAACTTTCCTTTGCTTGTTCAATTTCAATGATCTCTTGTTTTTAGCTTTTGGGTTTTGTACATCTATGATATTTTTATTATTGAGATGACATGTATAATGTGAATGTTTGGATGTTTAAGTGGATTTGAAATTTAGAAAGGTGATTTTGTAAGTTTTACATGTTAACTAAAATATGTGGTATGTGGACTTATGGTAAGACTAGATTTTGGGTGTTTTGGATGGAGACAGTTACAGGTTTGCATGATTGCTTGGAAGGTTCCTATTGATCTATGGTTACTCCTTTGTGGGTTTGTTTGGAAAATTAGATCTAGCATTGATTTTGGTGTTTGAGTCTTAGAAATACACATGTTATACTTATTATCTCTATTGATTGCATGGTATTGACATGGGGTTAAAAAAAATTGTTATTTGAGATTGGAGCATTGATTATGTATTTTTTCTTTGAGATGTTGCATATGTGTTGATCTTGTGAATTGTCTAATGAGGATTTGGTTTCATAGGCCTTATTGTTGGTCACCATTATAGCATCAGTATGATTATTATAGTGAGAAAAGGGTTATCATTTCCTCCTTGTTTAGTTTTGTTTCTTGAATAAAAACTACCTTTGGTTGCAACTTTTTAATACTGCGCTTGATTAAGCGCCTCTTGTTAGGAACATTGAGGCCCCTAATATTCCAAGTTAGTAGCTTCATGTTTCCTTGGGAAGGATTCTCCCCTTCCTTGCATTCAATATTGATGTTATCTTGGTTTGATCTACAACAAATCCATCTATTAACCTTAGTTAATCTAGAGATTTCCTCCCTCTCCTATTCCCTCCTGATTCTCCATAGTATGGTTTCTCTTTCTGAGGGCAGCAGAGGCATAATCCCAGACACGCCTAACCTCCTTCCTCTTCCTCCAAATTAGCATGATCTTGATTCTCCCACGGTAAGCCTTGCTCCATCTCTTCTATCCCCTCATTTTCCAGGACACTCTGCACCATTTTGTAATTGGCTTCTCTAAGAATCTCTTGATTTATGTCAGCTAAAGGGAACAAACCTATAAATTCACATACAACATCTAGTTTTAATGGGCAATTCCCATATCCAGGGCTTCCCATGTTTGTCTCAGGGATCCTTTCCTCATTTGATTTCTCTATCATCTCAGTTGTCCCTTTTTCATTGAGGAGATTCATCTGATAAAAAATATCCCTGTTGAGAACATCACTATCCTTTTTTAAGTCATTTAATTCGCCAATAAAAGTTTCTCTTGTGCTCTACTTTGTTGGCTATGGAACTCCCCCTTCAATACTCCCCAGGATCCTCTCGAAGCTTACATTTGCATTTTCTATAATCTTATCAAAACTCTCAGCCCCTAAATTTATGCTAGACTTATATACTCATTCACCTCTTCAAGATTCATTTTAGTTTGTTCTATGGTTATATGTGTCTGATAAGCTAGGTTGTCTTCGATAATTTATTTCTCTGGTTGAACAGCTTCCTGGTTCAATATTCTTATGTTTTGTGTGTCCATATTTTCTGCAAAACTCCCTTCCTTGCTTTGATCTAGTTGTTCCTCATTAACTCTCATGACCATATTGATCATTTTGGGATTGTTTGATCCCGTTGGGGGGGGGGGGGGGGGCAGAGCACCCAATTTTCATGTCTTCTCTCATCAGACATTTCCTAGGGTTTTAATTCTTCAATTCCTCTTTTTTTGCTTCCATCTGCCAAATTATGATACAATTTCTAGTTCTCTATAGATTCCTAGTTTTGAATCAATCTCCACATGCAAGTTGGCCACATCATCTGCTTTCCCATTTAGGAAGTCCTCTTCTATACCTAGACATGTGCCCAATGCATCTCTTGTTCTAATTAGGGCTTTCTTCCTGTCATAATTTGGAAGGGAGGTCTACCAAACTAATCCATTTTTTTTTTTACTATATTATGTTTTCGAGGATCAAACCCTAAGTTCCAGTTGATTCTATAAAAACTAGAGCCCTAAAAAAAAATAGGCATACCATATAGTAGCTCCATTTTCAAATTAGGATCTATGCATTTTATAAGAAAAACTTATTTTGAAGGGGTTGAATGCATAACTTGTCTGGATAGCATTCTCTCCACCAAGCCATAATCTCCTCCTACAAGCTCTTAGATCCGTTTCACTTGATAAATAACACCCTATCCTTAAATAGATTCACAAAACTTTAAAGAAGGGTTGGAGGGAGCACAACCATCTTACTCTTGGATTTCTTTACAAAAGCTAGATCTCTTTTCTACCTAGTTTCTCCCAAAACTTTGTTGGGCCAGCAAACTCCACCCCATGGTTTTGTTTTCCATTGATTATTTATGTTTTGGTTTTTAAACCAAAAATCACTTCTTAGATCCACACATGCCCTAGGATCACCTCTGAAGGATCCTAATGCAGGAGCATCCCCGATTCATGGCAATCTTGTATCAACCAAAAATATTTCCTTTATGTTTGCAGTTTCAGCATTTCTTTCTTTGTGTCCCAGATTTGGCTCACCGGATCCTGTGAAGTTGGATTTTGCTTGAAGATTTGATCATCTTCCTTATTCCCAAACCATGGAGCATTTGGATTATTTTCTGACAAGTTATCGCTACTAGTATCCGTGACAATTTTCTTGTACAGGTTGATAGTTTCCTATTGCCAGTTGCCTGGACCTATTTGCATTTGTGATCTACTGGATCCCTTTCGTACCTTGCGGAGCCTTGAGTGTTGATTCTGATGTTCCTTGGCATGTGGCCAACATTTTCCATGATCTACTCTTCATCCTTTGGATTTTCTAGAGGAATTTCTTTGGCGAAGGTCAACCTTGTTGGTTTTGCACGTTAGGTCTTGTTCTTCGGGTTTTAATCCCTTTTTGGGCTGATTGGATCCCCTTGGATCGTATAAATAATTGTAATCGAGCATTAGAATGTAACTAAGAAGTTAGACTAAACATAGAAGATAGATCTATTAAGATTTGAGGTCCCGGTTGTGACCCGTTCTATATTTTGAGCATGTTTTAGCAGGCCTGTGGGCCAGTTTCTGTAACTCGGTTGTAATCAAATTTCATGTTATAATTCAATTTGTTCTGAATTGCCTCCATCATGTCCTTGTGTTTCCATTGTGTTTACTCTTGCTGATCGGTCTCGATTGATCTCTTTGAGGTCCCTCCTAACCAGTGTCTGCTTCAAGTGGTATCATAGCGAGTTTTCATTTCGGAGATTGCGTTGTCCTAAGAATTTTTTTGTAGGGTGGAAGATCGTGGATCCAACTTGTAGCTGCAGAGGACTAGCGTAAAGATGGCATGAAGAGGAACTAGGAATGGTGGAGCGGGAGGAAATGCAGACCCTGCTATGATGGAAATGTTGTGAGGAATAGAAACCCAGTTGGAAGCTGTGGAGACAGCCCAGAGAAGAGGCCGACATATTGAAGATGTAAGTGAAGAAGAAGGAGAAGAAGCCCTGGTAGAACAAGTAAACCACTGGTGGTTGATCCAGATGAGGAAATCTTTTTGAAGGTTTTGAGTAGGGCGAATACTAAACCTCATTTTACCCCACCAGAATATGATGGAAAGTTGGATTTGGATGAATTGATGGATTGGATCTCAGAGATGGAGAAATATTTTGATTTTGAAAACACTACAAAAGAAAGGAAGGTGAAATATGTATGTACCCAATTGAAAGGTCACACATCTCTTTGGTGGGAGAATTTGCAGGTTGATAGACAGAGAAGAGGTAAAGAGAAGATCGAGACATGAGATCAAATGATTGCTAAGTTGAAATCAAAATTTATGCCAGTTGATTATCAAGTGAATCTATTCTAAAAGTTCCAAAATTTGAGATAGAAGGAATCTAGTGTGAAGGGATACATCAAAGCATTTTACAAGTTGAATATCAGATCTGGACATGTTGATGCTGAAGTTGAACAAGTTGCAAGATATTTGAATGGATTGCGGGGTGTCTATACAAGATGAACTCAGTTTGATTAAATTACAGAGTGTTGAAGAGGCTTACCAGTATGCCCTGAAGGCAGAAGAAAAGCTAAACAAAAGACATGAGCAGAGGCAGAGAGGCAGAGGTGGAAGGTTTTTCGGAGGAAGATTTCAAGGAGGAAGAGGATATACCGAAGGTAGAGGAACCTGTACAAATCAGAACAAGGACAAGGAAGTAAGAAAATAAGGTAATTCATACCGAAAAGGATAGAAATTTCTACCGGAAGGCTACCGGAATGAGAATTTTGGAAGACAAGACAAGAGAGTGTTTGGAAGAACTTGCTTTAAGTGTGGAGGAGAAATCATCATGCTTTCGAGTGTAAGAAGACATATAATGCCATAAGAGCAGTAGTGGTGGAAGAAAACCCCACCGAATCAAACAATAAACTGGAAGATGGAGAATTGTTGATGATGAGGAGAGCTTTGTGTCATATCGGGAGAGATGAAGAGCCACATATCCGATAAGTTCTATAAAGTTTTTATTGATAGTGGTAGTTCAAATATTCTTGTTTTAGAAGAGATGGTGAATAAGTTGAAATTGGAAAGATGGAAACACCCTAAGCCTTATTAGATAGCATGGATTCAGGATGAACATAAGTTGTTAGTAAGTGAGCAATGTTTGGTGAAATTGAAAATAGGGAATTATCATGATGAAGTCATGTGTGATATTATTCCTATGGATATTAATCATATTTTTTTGGGTAGACCTTGACATTTTGATAGACAGGCAATACATGATGGGAGGAAGAATACATACACTATTGTGGCCAATGGGATGAAGCAAACCTTATTGCCCTTGGAGGAACCTTTGAAGAGTGAAATACGTATGAATGCTAGAATCTCTTTGGTGGATGGAAGGAAATTCCTAGATGGATTGAGACATGAGAATGTGTGTTTTGCCTTAGTTCCTAGGAAGACTGAGAATTCAGAGTATGAAGAGGAACAACCAGAAGAGATAAAAGATTTGTTGACATAATATGAAGACATGATTTCAGATAATGAACTTGATGGATTGCCACTTGTGAGAAGTATTAGTCATTGCATGGACTTGGTTCCTAGAGCTAGTTTGCCTAACAAAGTTGCACACCAGATGACACCGACAGAGAATGAAGAACTAAATAGACAATTGCGGGAGTTGTTGAAGAAAGGTTTGATTAGAGAAAGTTTGAGCCCTTGTGCAATACCAACAGTATTAACACCTAAGAAGAATGGAAAGTGGAGAATGAGTACTAATTCCAGAGCAATAAACAAAATCATAGTGAAATACCAATTTCCTTTGTCTAGGATGGATGACATAATGGGCTGTTTGAGCAGAGCCAAATACTTTACAAAGATAGATTTGAAGAGTGGATATCATCAGATCAGGATCAGAGAAGGAGATGAGTGGAAGACAACATTCAAGACAAATGAAGGACTGCATGAATGGTTGGTGATGCCTTTTAGGTTAACTAATGCACCAAGCACTTTCATGAGGTTGATGAATGAGGTATTGAAGAAATTCTTGGGTAATTTTATTATTATATATTTGGATGACAGATTTTCAGTAAGACAAAAGAGGAAAATTGTTGCATTTGAGACAAGTTTTGAAGAGGTTGAGAGAAGAAAAGTTGCTAATAAATCTTAAGAAGTGTACTTTCATGAAAGATGAGTTAGTCTATTTGGGATTTGTGATATCTAAGGATGGTTTAAAGATGGACCCTGAGAAAGTAAAAGCAATTGTTGAGTGGCCTACACCAGAAAGCATTGGAGAGGTAATATCATTTCATGGACTGGCTAGTTTCTATCGGAAGTTCATTAGAAATTTTAGTTCAGTATGTAACCCTATGACTGAGACCATGAGGGGAGATCAGAAGGAATTCAAGTGGACCACTAGAGCAAACAAAAGTTTTGAACTGTTGAAGCAGAAAGTGACTGAGCAACTAGTGTTAGCTTTATCGGATTTCAATAAAGTATTTCAAGTGGATTGTGATGCAAGTGGAACAACAATAGGAGCAGTCTTGAGTCGGTAAGGGAGAGAAGTAGCTTATTTCAATAAGAAATTGAATGATGCCTGAAGGAGATATTCATTGTATGATCAAGAGTTTTATGCCATAGTCCAAGCCTTGAAGAAGTGGAGACGTTACCTATTGCCTAAGGATTTTGTGTTGTATATGGATCATCAAGCCTTGAAGTATTTGAACAGTCAGAGTAAGTTGAATCAGAGACACATGAGATGGGTAGAATTTTTGCAGAGTTACACCTTTGTGTTGAAGCATAGAAGTTGGAAATCTAACAAATTTGTTGATGCACTGAGTAGGAGAAGGAATTTACTGACAACGATGAGTGTGTCAGTACTAGGATTTGAGGAATTGAAGACCTTGTATGATGATGACCCGGATTTTGCAGAACCTTGGAGAGCATGTAGAGAACCGGTTATGATAGATAGAAGCAAGTGGTTGGATTACTTCATTCAGGACGGGATGTTATTCAGAGGAGTTCAGTTGTGCATACCTAAGAATTCTATGAGGGAGAATCTGATAAAGGATAAATATAGTGGAGGATTAGCCGGACATTTTGGTATTGACAAAACAATAGCATTGGTGAGTGAGCATTACTTTTGGCCCCAGATTCATAAGGATGTTGGGAAACATGTGCAAAGTTGTAGAGTTTGTCAAGTTGCAAAGAGTAGTACTCAGAATGTGGGATTGTATAAACTTTTGATAGTACCAGTAATACCTTGGGAGGATATAAGCATGGATTTCATACTTGGATTGCCCAAAACACTGAGAGGGAATGATTCTATATTTGTGGTAGTGGATAGATTCTCGAAGATGGCTCATTTCATACCTTGTAAGAAGACATCAAATGCATTACATGTAGTAGACCTATTTTTCAAGGAAGTAGTGAGATTGTATGGATTGCTTCAGATCCTTTGGTGATCTTCGAACCTATTTTTCAAGGAAGTAGTGAGATTGCTTCAGATCCTTTGGTGATCTTCGGACCTGATTCATTAAGATTCCACTTAGGGTTTTCCTCCTACATGTTAAGAGGAATTTTGTCTTTCCTCTCACCCATCGGGATGTAGTTCACACATGTAGCCACTGCATTGTTTTTTGACTTGGAGTATTCAATCTCCTTCTCCCACTACCATGGTTTCCTATGCAAAAACTATAAGGGTCCATTCCTGTTCCATGGCCTCCATTGTAGAGGCTACAGCCACACCAAAGGCTCCCAATGCACCATTTTTTTCTTATGACATAAATAGTTAATACCTTAGGTCCAACCTTCAATCATACAATGATGCATATTAATGTGTTGATTAAGATTCTATTTGTCATTTTTAATGAAACCCTTTAATGACATACTCTCAATCCCTAACTTAAGTGTTAAACAATTCTTATTTAGTATGAATGTTATATTATAAGAAACTTAGTAGGTTATGAATACTTGAAATTACCTAGTATATATGATGAACCATTTTAATGATTAATTTGGGATCCTTATGAGAAAATGGAATCAATGATGCTACATGAGGAGATGGAGTGGTGGCATTAGACTCCATATTCCTACAAAAAAATCTCATATGTTATATCCTCTCATTCAACACTGTCATCATTATCTTCCATATCATGTGCCTCAACATTATGTGAATAATATGGTAATGTATTTGTATAATTTATAATCTATTATTACATGATGGAATTGATGGATTTGCATTATCATTAGTCCCTTCAACCTTAATTATTTTGTTATCAATAATATATTGTACCTCACTCTTACTATTAAAGAAATATATGTGCATAATGACGTCTAACTCGATAATATTTGGATAATGTTTGGTTGTTTTATGTTTTAGGAAGTAGTTTGTTGGGATTCAATGGATTGATGAAAAGAGTCTAACTAAGTTAGAACTCAACAAACTTTTAAGTGCATCATCCATGGATTCTTGAAGTTTAGCAAACTATCTAAAGTATTTGGTTTAAAAGAAGGAAAGTAAGTAGTAGCAACTAATTTCATATTTTGTAGTACCCCCCATGCTTTGCTTCAGATACTTATTAGACTATGTTTGACTCGTTATGTGTGGTTTATTTAGTTGGTGTGTGTGTGTGTGTGTGTGGATACATTCATGTGATCCATGTTATTGGACTATTTTATGATGCTTATATGTTTTAGGACATGATTACTATTATACATTATTTGAGATGGACATATTGATGTTAGTGATGGTTTATGATTTGTATTATATATTGGTGATTTATTATGATGCCTTATGAGATGTTAATCAATGAACAAATGTTATTATTTGGAATTGATGATTGATTATTGATTAAATTGATGCTTATGAATTTTATGTGTAGAATAGATCTTTATTGTATTGTTTGCTTGGGAAGTAGGGTGAAATGACCGATTTTGTATTACTCATTCGTAAGCTCCATACAACATCACAATTTCCTTTCACTAGATGGGAGTAGATATGTGTGTGTGTGTGTGTGTGTGTGTGTGTATTTGTATACAACATGTTTTGTGCAAGTTGCAATTACCAAACATCAACTCCACTTAGTCCCATAAGTTTGAGCATGTCTTTAAATCCCAATTGTGGTACAAGAGATGGTAGAAGACCCAAATTGTATCTAGCCCTAGCCATTGTCCTAACCTAGGGACAATTATCTAGTCTTTATTTTTATCCCATCAGATTTGTCATATAGACAATATCTGATCACCTTGTTGTCTATGGCAAGTCTTGTTTTGCTATTGGTATTATTTTATGATTTAGTTGAGTGTGTGAAATTTTATGTTATCTTAATTATAGATATAAGTTATAACTTGAGTGTTATAAATTAATTAATAATTAATTATTATTGCTTTAATCATATTTTTGATTTAATAAATATATTCTTATTATTGGATATTATTTGAATTATTATTGTGCATGTGACTATTTTTATTGTGGGAATTATTTTATTGTGGAAATTATATTTTATTATGGAACTGATTATTATATTTTTATTTTATTTTGGTGGAACTAGTTGTCCTATTTTTATAGATAATTATATTTTTATTTGGAATTAATTATTTATTATTTGTTTGGTTGTCAAGTGGGAGTCAATTATTTTAGGGTATTTTTAATTGGCGATTTAATATTTAATTGCTTTATGGAGATTTTTATTTTTGAAATTAATTTAATATTATTGATTTAGTGCAATTTTTTATGATTTTTGAATTAGGGTTTTGCTTTTCTTTTGTGCATATTTTTGTGAAGCTTTATTTAGGTTGTAATTGAGTTTTATATATATTCTCTTTATGAGAGTTTTGTTTTACATTTTCTTTTCAAAAAAATTTGGGAGATTTTGAAGGAGAATTTTGGAGAAGGGTTTGCAATTTTTGTGTATTGATTGGAAGATTGCTTTTATGAGTTTTGCTTGAAACATGGATTCGATTTATTGAGCTTAATTGTTGATATTTTTATAATTAGAAGAGGATTTGTGTTAAGAGTTCGCCCACAAATTCTCTCTCTCTCTCTCTCTCTCTCTCTCTCTCTCTCTCTCTCTCTCTCTCTCTCTCATCCTTCTTTGCAGGTTTCCAAGTAGGTTCCTATTTTCTAATTTAGATTTCGGTTTAATTTACAATTTTGATTAAAATGGATTATTAGGGGGAATTGGGAATAAATCAACTTTTAATTCATGTGTTGTAAAGTTTAAATTTTTCTCAAATCGGGTATTTGGGGATTGAGTGTTTCAAGTTGTCCTTTTTTTCTTTGTGCATGATTGAAATCCTTGTGTGAATCTTTGTATTTGGTTTTCCTTTATATATATATATATATATAGTCAAGCCTTGTTCAAATGGGTTTTTTTGGATTTTAGTTTTGAGTCTTTATGTTATGTTTTTCTTTATTGCTCAACATTCCAAGCAACTACGCATGCCTTCTGGGTTTATCCCGGTTTTCAATTTCGGTCAATTTGGTTTCTTGGTTAGTTCCATAGGCTATAAGTGATTGTGATCCCTGCCAATTTTGGATTTCTATATCTAATTGGTCTTATTTTTGCTGAATTGGTGTTCTTATGATCTTTCCTGATTTGGCTTATGAAATAAAAAAGTGATTTTTGAGGTTATGACTCGGTTTTAGGACTTGATCTTGTGATTGGTGGTTTTTTGGAAGTCCTATTTGTAGATTGTGCAATCTATTCATGTATATGGATTTTGATGTTCCTATTTGTATATCATATGTTTCATGATGCTTATATTTTGAGCCATAGAGGATAGGCTATCTAGGTCCATTAAGGGGGAGTGGCTCTCTATGGGGGTCAGGGTGTCATAACCCTCTTTCTAGACCTTGACAAAACTTGCTATTATTATTATTATTATTATTATTATTTAATTTTTTTAATTATTAAGTGCTATCAAAAGGGGATAGCTCCTGTACATTCGGTTCATCAGATTACATAGAAAGCTTAAGTAGTCTAGTCTCTATTCAGATACTATTCCAGATAATGGAGAATCACAAATAATCTCTCTCTAATGTCTACCACTTGAACCATCGCAGTCGTATTATTATATTAGTTTTACAAGTAATGCTAGTTAGAAATGATAAATTGAATATGGTCGAATTAATAAGTGGTAACACACATGAGGTCATAAATTTATTTGAAAATTATTTATTTACTTAATATATTAATTAAGCACATGGTGTAGGAAAAATGAGAAAATTCTTGACACATGGCATACGAGAGAAAAAAGAAATTTCAAATTTAAATTTGAGGATGCAATGGACAAGTGTTAACCCCACTATGACAAGCCATAAGGAATATGTCATAAAATATGACAATAATAATTTTGCATGAAATTATTTTGGGAAAGGAATCTCTAAATCATTAATTTCTTTTGAAAGTGGGAAATGGCTCTCTTTTTCTATATAATGAATACTAGATGTTCAAAAAGAGAGTTCATTTTTTTTTTGGGTGATAAATTAGTCTTCGAATTTTTAAGAAAAATTATTTCGAATTATGTTAGTTGTAGGAGAAATTTTGCAAACATGTTTCATAGTATGAGATAGGGTTTTTCGATTTTCTTGTTTTGGAGAAGATCTTTACTGGGTTATAGGAAGAGGATTGAAAAAGGATAGCTGGGGAAATGAGAGTTTGATTCAATAACAAGGTTTTCATATATCTTGCAGATCCAAGTTCCCTTCTTCCATTCTTTCTTGATGCTTATATGTTTTTCTTTAAAAAATGAGAAAAGAGGGGGGATTTTTATTTGTATGTATGTTGTATTTTCTATGGAAAATTTAGAGGATAAATGTAGCTTTAAAATATAGATTCTTTGTTTAAATCTGAAAGAGGATGGTTAAATAATATAAGCGTTTTATTTCTCATATTTCTCAAAAAAATCTTTTTTATTTCAGATTTTGATATATATATATATATGTTTTGTTTATCTTTATCAAATAAATTTGTATATTTTACTGTCATTTTTTTTATCAAATTAGTTAGAAGTTTTTCTTTAAACAACATATATACAAATGTACATAATATTTAAATTTATTTTTTGGAAGAAATTCTTCATTTCTTATATTCTAAAGGTTTTTGTTTTTTTTTAAAAGAGAAATATATATATATATATATATATATATCAATTAAATGTAGATTTAATTAATTAAAGAAAAATCCCAAAAAACAATAATAATAAAATGATAAACGAAGTTCAAATAAATTTCGTAATAATAATAATGTAAATATAAATAAAAATTTAAAGAAAATAAAAAGTTTATATTAATAAAATAAATAAAAACAATTTTTTTTGAAAGGCGAGAGGAGGGTTGTAACCTTCCCCCCACTCTGCGGTCCCACACATCCCCCCACTGCAAGCCCCTGCATGTGCAAGCCCACACATGCAGGTGGGACCTACAGAGGGGTGGGGCCCACGGGACCCCATGTTATATTTTAAATATTAAAAAAAATGTTTGAAATTTTTAAAACTTATTTAATATTAATTGATATTTTTAAAAATTGTTTTTTTTTTTTGAATAAAAGGGGTAAAAACTTTATTGAAGATTAGACCAAAAAATTACAAGGAGGACCAAAGCCCCAAGGTCCTTCAAAAAAGAACCCTAGGCCCAGACCAAGCTCAGTCAACATCGCAACTCTCCATGTCCTCAACAAGAATCTTCCACAAGACTTGACAATAATCCGGGGAGAGATGTTCCCATCCTTCAAGCTTCCAATCACTATCATGTTCTGAGGCCCACTTAGCCAAACAATCTACCGCTCTATTTCATTCCCGGGGAATGTGTATGAAGGACACCTGCTCCATTAAAGAACTAATCTGAAGGATCTGATGCACAATCCCTGCCAGCTGCCAATGAGTCCCACTCATCTTCTTCTCAATCAACAAATTAACAATAATTTGTGAATCTGACTCATAGATAACCTTCCTACAACCCAACTCCCAGGCCCGCTCCAGGGCATAGAGGATAGCAAGACCCTCCATAAAATTATTGGATTGCCTCCCTTTATGCACCGAAAAGAGGAAGACCGCCTCTCCCATACAGTTCTGACCTATCCCACCCACCCCAGTTAGGCCTGGGTTACCCCTGGAGGAGCCATCAGTGTTAATCTTAATAATCTCATCCTGAGGTGGGCTCCACTTTCCAACCCTTTGGACCTTCTTCCTAGCACATCTACCTCTTCTGACATAAGCAGAGGTAGGAGATAGCTCATGCCAGCCCAACCTGCTCACAATGTCTGCCTCATCTCTGTTCAAAGGAAGATTAACCTCACACTTCACTTCCACCATCTCCCGAATCATAACCATGGTTCTATTCCATACTTGCTGCACTAATAGTTTGGCCTCACGAAAGATCCTTTTGTTCCTCTCAAGCCAAATCTACCAGAGTATGAAGATGGGCCCAATATACCAAACCGTCTGGAGGAAGGAGTACAGAATAGGTGGTCTGCCCAAACTGCTCCAAAATTCCACCAGAGAGTCAACATGGACACATGGACACTTCCACACACCCCACCAGTAGTGCCAAATAAGCATAGAAAAGGGACATTTGAAGAACAGATGTGAGGAATCTTCTTCCCCGTTACCACACAAAGCACACCCCAAAAATCCCCTCTTGCGAATATTATCCCAAGTTAGGCATTTGTTCAAAGCTAGAGTCCAAGCAAAGCAATTGCACTTTGGCCAAGAGAAACTATTCCAAGCTTGTTTCCACCAATGCACCTCTCTACCCTCCAAACTTCTGTTCAAAAGAACCCGGTAACTACTAGCAACAGTAAATACGCCTTTAGGATTCGGAGACCAGGCAAGACCATCCCTACCCTTGAGAGCACTACAGTGTCTACTCGCCATAATGCCTTGCAGCTCAGCACACTCTTCCTCCATCCCAACCACCAGCCACTCACTAGGAGCCTTCCACCTCTCCATCTCCAACCGCCCACACCGGTAAACCACCTTGAAGTCACTCACCCTTGACCACCCTGCCTCCAGGAATCTTTGGCTGAGGTTCCCAAGATTGGGAAACTGCACAAGGATGGGGGGGGTACCCATCCCAAGAGTCATTCCAGAAAAGGACCTCCTCCCCCCTCCTGCAGATCCAAAAGAGTCCCTCCTTAATGAGAGTTGCCCCCTTCTTGAGAGTATACCAAATAGTTGAGCCTTTTGCCCTCAAGTGGATATCTTGGAACCTCCTAAACTGGGATCCTCTGCATATATTTGAAAGCCAAAAGCTTAGCCCACCCACGATCCTGCTCGACACACCACCTCCAATACAGTTTAGCCGTCAGAGCCTCCCCGAATAAAATAGCCTACCATAAACCAAGCCCCCCCGACTATTTCGGGCTACACATCAGGTCCCAATTAACCAGACTCCATTTGGAGAAGGATAGATTGCCTGCCCATAAGAATTTCCTTGCCAAAGAGTCCAATCCCTTCAAGAACCACATAGGAGCCACTTGAAGCATACAACGATAAATCGGAAGAGCCTGAACCATCGACTGAATCAGTTGCACCCTCCTAGTGAAAGATAACCATCTGTGCATCCAATGTTCCACCTTCGAGCGAAATTTATCCAAGATACCCTTCCATGACTCTCGAGGAGGATTACCAGGAGAGATAGGAATACCCAAATAAGTCATGGGAAGAGTACCCACTTGGAACCTCAAGATAAGAGCAATCCTCCTTTGAATAGCTCCAGGAGTGTTGAAGAAAAGAATAGAAGACTTATCTTCATTGATCAACTGACCCGAGGCTGCCAGATAGACATCCAAAACCTTCTGTAGATTAGTAGCTTCTCTTATCAGAGCCAGACCCATCAGGGTCGTGTCATCAACAAACTACAAATGGGACTGAGGCTGCAGATCATTACCCCAAATCCAGCCCTGAATACTACCCAAACCCACATTATGCTTGATCAGCCTCCCTAAACCCTCAGCTAGGAGAATGAATAAGTAAGGGGAGAGGGGGTCCCCCTAATGAAGTCCCCTAGTCGCACCAAATAGCTCTGTGTGATCACCATTAATAAGCACTGAGAAAGAGGTGGACGTGACAAAACTCATAACCCATTGGCTCCATTCCTCAGCAAAGCCAAAAGACCTGAGGATCTTCAGAAGGAAGGACCAGCGAACTCTATCGTAAGCCTTAGCCATATCCAACTTGATAAACATAGCTTTTTCCTTGGAGGATACCATAGAGTGGATGGTCTCTGTAGCAATGACCACACCATCCAAAATTTGATGCCCTTCCACAAACCTGCTCTGTTCCTCTGAGATAATAGTCCCCAAACACTTCTTCAGCCTCTCTGCAATCAATTTAGAAATGATCTTGTATATCACACTGCAGAGAGATATAGGGTGGAACTGACCTAACATGTTGGCTCCATCACACTTAGGGATTAGTGCAATGAAGGTCGCATTTAAGGCCCGAAGCATCTGTTTGTTCCTCTGGGACTCTTGGACTACTTCGAGTAAGTCCATTTTGATGATATCCCAGAACTCTTGAAAGAATTCAACTGGATACCCATCCGGTCCTGGAGCTTTTCCTTTCCTCATGTGAAAAGCAATCTGCTCAAGTTCTTCCAACAAAATAGGACACATAAGCTGCTCATTCATCTCCCTAGACACAAAAGGAGGAATGCAAGCGAGGACCTGGTTCTCCTCCACCAATTCCCCTTGAGAATCCTCACTGAAGAGGGAACGGAAATACTGAAGAGCCTCCCTAGAAATCTCCTACAAGGATAATAACATCTCACCTCTACCATTGACCAGAGCAGAAATGGAGTTCCCATGGCATCTCGCCTTCACAGAGTTGAAAAAGAAAGCAGTGTTCTTATCGCCCGCTTGAAGCCAATCAACGTGAGCTCTTTGTTTCCAGTAAATTTCTTCCCTGAGTTCCCATTCCTCTAAATCCTTGAGAGCCCCGTCCTCCTCCTTAAGCAAGGATTCAGACAAGTCTTGCTCTCTAATTTTGCTGGTGATGCCATTCAACACTGTTTGGGCAGCTTTCTTAGCATGAAAAATGTTCCCGAAACCCTGCCTATTCTACTGTTTCAGCTGAAACTTAACAAACTGCAGCTGCTTGGCAAAAGTAAACATGGCAGTGCCAAAGGCCGGCCTCCCCTTCCTCCACCACTGCTCAACTAGAACGTGCAGAGCGGGATCCCGAAGCCACATAAGTTAGAATTTGAAGGAAGGAGAGCGAGCAACCCTGGCTGAAGAAGAGACCAGCTTGATAGGCCAATGGTCAGACCCTCTCCAGTCAAGAATGTCAGAATTGTTTTAAATTATTGAAAAATAATTTATTTATTTTAATGTTTTTTTTAAATAATTAAAAATTTATTAAAATTAATTTATAATAAAAGTTTTAAAAAGAGATTAATTTCAATATTTAAATTATATTATAATTTAAGTTGTCACATTTTTATAATTATGAATTTAAGATTATGTAAAGGATTTCTTTTAATAAAAAAATGTAATTAATTTGATTAGTAAAATATCAAAAAATATTAGAGATATTAAATCTAAACTATTTGTTTAATGGTCCTTTTAATGGAATGAAAATTAAAACCATCTTCTCAAGGGTAAAAGTACAAACCTATGTCACACTTTTACAAAGGAAAAGGTTAACACAATAATAACTGTTCAATTTCGTCGCCATAAAAGTGACATTTGTATTTTGAATTTGAAGATGATGTAAACTGATGAAATGTGTAAAATTTGGTGAAGTTTAAGTCTACTATTTTTTGAATTTTCTTTGTCAATAATTTATATGTTATTTTTAGCTTTAAAGTCCATTTTTTTTTTATTGCTGAAAAATAGGGGGTTTAGTTCCCACTACAAAAGAAAATGTAAATCAACTTATTTTTTTTCCGATTTTGATATCCGTTATAGATGATATATATATATATAGTGTATCAAAAAAAAATAAAAAAATTTGATGTATATTTTCTTTGTTATAGCATTTGGAAGTCGAATATACCAGAATTTGACAGTTTTTGTCTCCCACCATAATTTGTCTATTCAATTTATGATAATTAAAAAACCAAAAATACACTTTTGGAGAAGACTCTCTCCTCTAGTGAACCATTTTTTTTTCAATTTTTTTTTAAGTTATTCGATATTTTTTGTTTGTTTTTCAAACCAGTCTCTTACCGAACAAAAGAATACCTACTTGTAGTATTTTTAATTTTTTATATATTAAATATAATCAAAAAATTACATGAGTAGAATCGTGAATTCGATCTCTACAAAAGGGTATTTTTATTTTTTTTAATAAATTTAATTTACCTATTGAATTTTTTTTGAAGAAGTCACAAGTTTCAGATTATCAACATTTTTGTTGATGTGGCTGCCACTTGGCATTCCACATAGATAGTTCCAGTAAGTACACAACATTGGATTTGGTCAGATGGATGTGCCGGTAAGTACATTAGATTTGAAATTGATTATAAGTTGATTTTTTTCTTATATATGATTTGATTGTATATAACAGTTCAAAAGTTTAAATATATATATGTTATTCATGTCAGGGCAATTTAAGTATGCAAAAGCTTTTAACTGGTTATCCCTACAACATGCTCGACGTAGCATAAAGTTTTTATTTAACTTCTTTGAGAGTGGACATGGAAAAGGAGAGCATGATGGAGCAGTAGCATGTGTGAAGCGTGCACTTCGCCAACATGAACTTGCAGGTAAATTCTCTTCATATTTGTGTACAATTTTAATTCTCTTCATAGATTAATTTAAATATATATATATGTATGTACACGAGTTGTCCAATTTTCTAAAGCGAGAGCTTTTGTACAGGTAACACCATACGTAATTCTAATGATATTATTGAATGGTGCAAAAATCATTTTGTTGGTCGTGATACAACTTACAACAAGCGTTATTTTTGAGAAGTTTTATATATATATATATATATTCTTAAACATTCAAATGTTCATGAATTATTTTTAAAATGTGTGTGTGTGTGTGTGTGTGAAATGAACTAAATGGACTAAATAATTTGTATTATCAGATATTGATCGATCAAATCCTTATAATTGTCAATCAATTAATGGTATTAGAAGTTTTCATAAGTCATGACTACGTGATTTAGCAAGCCTCGTGTTATTCTTGCAAGAGGAAAATCATGCTTTTGTGTTGATTGCATTGCGAACAACACATATACTCATTGTCAGAATATTGTTGATAGATATGTTTTGCAATGGGAAATGAAAGAATTTTACTCAATGTCTCCTTACGAAGATAGTGACATTATTGATATTCATGATCCTCTATTTAGTTGATTATGAATGTTTTTCTGATTTAGTTTTTACAGGTGCGTGCATGCATATTTTGTAAATTATATATGTACATGTACAAATTTTTAAAATTCTTATTTAATTTAATATTGTTCAAAATTAAGTTAAAAATGTATAATGAACTAATATTGCTTGAAATATATATACATGTGGTCTATTTTCGTAGGTGATATTTTTGTAGTGATTGCTGATCCTGACAATACTAAAAGTGTAGATTATTATCTACTAAGATACACAAAACCAAAATGCAAGTTATTGGGATCAGTCAATGATGATGATGGGCAACAATATCCCACTGGTTCAGTTGTTGTTGAGGGCACCTATTATCAACAAATAAAGATAGATACAAATGGTGTAACATTCATTGATTATATGCCTAGCCAAAAATTTCTACACTACAATCACTTAGTATAGTCACATAAATTTGTCCAGTTTAATTAAATGAATATTTGCTATTTATTTGATTAAAAATCCACTAGCCATCAGTTAATTAAATTAATATTTGATTAATTCATCTTCAAAATATTCTCCTATTAATTAAATAAATTATTCAATTTATTTTAATTAATTCATTAAATCAAATTCCAATCAATTAAATGAATAAAATCTATTTATTTAATTAAGTCCCCCTTTTCTTCTTTTAAATAAATTAAATCAAACATTTATTTATATCATTATCCCCCCTCCCACTTGCATTTTCCTACAAATGCAACTTGCACACATTTATTGAAATATATTAATTTATTTTAAATAAAAATCCTATTTTCCCTCACCCACCAAATCCACTTGCAAATCTAATCCCCTTCTAGATTCTTCTAACCCCTTCCTAATTAGCCTAATCCATCCCCTGATTATTGTCACATTCCTAAGCAACTTGGAGTCACTTCTCAAAGACTTCAAAGTCTTTCAAAAGCATTTAATGCTTTGTGTGTTCAACAATTTAACCTCTAAAGTCTTCCAAGACCACTAATGGCTCTTACATGACCATTTATGGCTCTTACATAACCATTTATGGTTATTTCAACTTGCACTCATGTGTCTCCTCAAGCATTTAATGCTTTGACCATGTTTATCCCTTTTTGCCTTTGCACAAGAGTTTATCCATTGGATAAAAGCTTTATTCTTTGAATAAAGATGTTTATTCACTCAATCTAACCTTGACCTTAACTCCCAAGGTCATGTCAAGCATTTAATGCTTATTCCTTCTCCTCTCAACCTATCTCGCATTGACACTTGTCATCCTGGGATTGGGTTGAAAGCTCTCACATGGATTGAATATCATTCAATCCCGACCCTTGTTGAGATTACTCAATTTCAACCATCCATTGCTCCATTTTTCCTATAAATAGAGCCCATTTCTTCATAATCTAGATCCTAAAAACTTGTATGCATTTAACCTATAGGCATTTTAAGAGAACATTTAGCATAACAATCTAATATCTTGTTATTTTGGTTAAAATCAATCATTTTTAATAGCATCTAGTATTTTAGCTTTTCATTCTACATTTGGAGCAAATACTTAAATCTCAATCCTCCATAAGCATCCATAGTGCAAAAAGCTGCTGAGAGCTACACTATTTTGGAACTTAGAGAGGAGAGGAACAAAGGAGAAGGAGCCAAGGGCATGTTAGGAGGCATTTGGAGATGCTTCATCATATTTGCTTCTTTAGTTAAATATTCTTTCATGTTCTTAGCATCTCTTTTGATATGTCTATTTAGATTAGTTTTTGGTTAAATAACACTAATGATTTCTTCTGTCTTGTGTTGTTTGTCATTTGCTAACCTTGTCCTTTTTGCAGAGCATCACTTCGTAATAGCGACAAGATTGCAGTTGGAGACATTGCCAAAAAGAGGACATGGCAACCAAAAGTGGAGGTTGCCTATTGAAGATCATGAATTTTTTTTAGAGATTATAAAAGATAGGGAGGATCCAGATTATATGTACCAGGAGCTTTAAGTTCACTTGTCATATTTGAACAAGTAAATTATATTAGATAGGTCTTATTTTGATAAACTCATATATATTTAGATATTTAGACATGTGTTTACATTTGATTAACTTATGGAAATTTAGTTTTGCTGATGCATCTATTTTGCGTTTTATATGTTGATTTTACATGTTTTATTCTTAAATTAAATATTTTGTGTCTATGCATTGAATATGTATGTATTGATTTTAATTTTTAATTTTATTTATGTGTATGAATTCATTTCATTACATGTTGTCTTAAGGGGTCATTTAAACACATGTATGGATTCATTTATATTTGTACACATGCATGAATTCATTTTATTCATCTATGTATTCATTTAATTATGTTGTATATATAGTTACACAGGTAGCTTGAATTTTCAATATGTGAATCACCTATTAAATCATCTTTTAATGTATGTATGCATGTATCGATTCATTTATATATATGCATGATCCAAGAGATCATATATATATATATATATATATATATATATATATATATGTTGTCTTAAGGGGATATTTGTGTCATGGATTCATTTATATTTTTACACATGCATGGATTTGTTTTATTCATCTATGTATTCATTTAATTTATATTTACACATGTATGGTTTCATTTAATTATGTTGTATGGATTCATTTAATTGTCCTAAGGTGTTTTAAGTGGTCTTAAGGGGATTTAAGGGGATATTTGCATCATGGATATAAGTTCATTAAATTTAAATATATAGATATAAGTTCATTAAATTTTTGAAGTAAGTTAATTAAACATACATAAACACTTAACTAAAATGAACAATTAAATTAAATTTTAACGACAAAATTTGTATGCTTAAGGGGATTTAAATAAAATTAACAACTAAATTAAATTTCAATCTAATTATGTTTTCCTAAGGTGTTTTAAGTGGTCTTAAGGGGATTTAAGGAGATATTTGCGTCATGGATTCTTTTATATTTTTACACATGCATGGATTTGTTGTATTCATCTATGTATTCATTTAATTTGCATTTACACATATATGGTTTCATTTAATTATGTTGTTTGGACTCATCTAATTATGTTATCCTAAGGTGTTTTAAGTGGTCTTAAGGGGATTTAAGGGGATATTTGCGTCATGGATATAAGTTCATTAAATTTAAATATATAAATATAAGTTCATTAAATTCTTGAATTAAGTTAATTAAACATACATAAATACTTAACTAAAATGAACAACTAAATTAAATTTTAACGATTAAATTTGTTTAACAATGAACAACTAAAATATACATAAACACTTAACTTTCAAAAATGTAATCTTTAAACACTTAACTTTCAAAAACATGCAAAGTCTAGTATGAAATGTAGATTCCTAACACATATATGTATATACAAAATTTAAATTCAAATGACTATATCAATCACATACACTTAACTAGAACACTTAACTAAATTCAAATGACTATCTATCATTTAAACACTTAACTTTCAAAAACCTAATCTCTCTCTCTCTCTCTCTCTCTCTCTCTCTCTCTCTCTCTCTCTCTCTCTCTCTCTCTCTCTCTCTCTCTCTCTCTCTCTCTCTCTCTCTCTCTCTCTCTCTCTCTCTCTATATATATATATATATATATATATATATATATATATACACACAAAGTAGTATGAAATGTAGATCTATATAACACATACATATATATGTCTATCTATCGCATACACATGTATTAAATGTCTAGTACACATACACACATGAAATATGGAAAATAAATATCTAGTACACATACGCATATGAAATGTGTAGTACACATGTATGAAATGTCTAGTACACATGTACAAATATGAAATGTCTAGAAAATGTGTGCACATGCACATATATAAACAATGGGTCACTCGGGGCCCTTTCCTGAACCATGTCCCGATCCATGTGCCTGCAATAGAGTATGCACGCATAAACTCATACATTAAACATTTAATTCATACTAGAGTAAATTTTTTTAAGTAAAATAGATTAAGAGAATTTGTGTAGACAAACATACCTCTGAAGAGTCTCTAACATCACCACCATGTGCATGTAGGATTTTAGGACGTCTATGTGACAAGGAGCTCAACCCGCGTGATAGTGGTGCATCCTGCATTGTTGAAATTTTGTTAGATATACATACATATATATTTATAACTTGGAACCTAATGCTTGAAATATAGAACTTAAATATTTAAGAAACAATTAATTTAAAGTTATAATGTATACTTATGTCTCTTGATGAACAGGGCTGGTGGCAATGTGCAAATCCTCAAACATCGCCCCCTACGCTTGCAATAGAGTATGCACACATAAACTCGTACATTAAACATTTAATTCATACTAGAATAAATTTTGTTAAGTAACATATATTAAGAGCATATGTGTAGACAAACATACCACTGAAGGGTCTCTAACATCACCATCATGTGCAAGCATGATTCTAGGACGTCTATGTGATGAGGAGCTCAACCTACGTGATAGTGGTGCATCCTGCAATGTTGAAATTTTGTTAGATATACATACACATATATTTATAACTTGGAACCTAACCCTTTAAATATAGAATTGAAATATTTAAGAAACAATTAATTTAAAGTTATAATGTATACTTGCGTCTCTTGATGAATAGGGTCGATGGCAATGTGCAAATCTTCAAACATCGCCCCTGCGCTTGCAATATAAATTACACATGAACTCACATGTACATTATTTAAACATTCATTATTAAGTTTTATATATATATATATATATATATATATATATATATATATATCAAATTGAATCTAGTTGAACATGTACATGTACGTGGTTGTAGATAAACATACCTCGGGGCCTCTAACACCTCCATCGCGCACATGTTGGACTCTAGAACATTTGTGGGATTAATGGCTCATCCCGCGCAATACTCATTCATCCTAGACAATGCACAAATTTTGTTCAATATATATAATTTAAATAACTTGAAATTATTTAATCAACACATAGATATCCCTTTAAATAGAACTTAAAAACAAAAAAATAATAATTTAAATTTTATATATACCTATGTCTCCTGATGAACACCCGGTCTAGTGGCAGCATCCAAATCTCCATACATCGACCTAACGTGATACCCTATATAGTTTAAAAAATACAATCCAATATATAATTAGTTTAATCTATACAGTTCATGTGTACAATCAAGTTGCTATATAAAATTTCTAAATTAAAATTAGTATATTATATATTAGATTTCATACCTCTCCTGCAACATGTAAGGCTCGTCTGATCCTGCTGATGTCAGTATCATGCAAGGAGCCCACTGCAACATGATCCCCCTCACTGTCTGGCTCCATAAGCATGGTAGTGAACATCCCTAGAAATCCAGTACCAAGTACTGTGGCCTGATCAACTGTTGTATAAATAGGAGGAGGTGTATCTTGACCAACTATTGTATGCTGGGGCGGGGCTGTAGGATGTGTAGCAACAGTAGGATGAGAATCTGTATGCTGACAACCACAGCTAGAAGCAGACGGTCTACCAAGTACATGCCTAACATATGATGGGGCCTCCTCTATTAGGATCCCATGCTCCATAGAAATGACCTAATATAAATCCAAGAGATCACTGGATAAGCATGCGCTCATCTGCCATAAAGGACCTATGTCATACGTGCGTGCAACATCCATCGACGATGGTATGTCTACTTGAACATATGGATTGTCACTCGCCGATGCATCATGAGCTCCATGAATGCTAGTATGAGAGTGCAACAAATATCTACCCACCCGATCTGATGTCATCTCATCCACCTATGTGGCTATAGTAGCAATACTAGAAAATATGGACTGTCGAGTGTCATTTGGTACACTATCTGCAACATGTGCTAGGTCCGCACTCTTGGAAAGAACCACAAGGTTTGGAATAATCATTGCCCACTTATTAATGGGTGGGGGTGCACCTGGTCATCTAAACTTATCTAAAAATATGCCCTTCCCTTGCTCAACATGTTTCAAAAAATCGATGTAGTCAACATCATCCAACAAATGAAACTTTGCAAACAATTGTTTGCAAAAATAATGGGGCAAATCATCCTTTTGGGGCCACCTATGATGAGTGGCCAATAATATAGGATAGATAAAAGGTGCTACTAGTGCATCCATGCACCTGGTAGGCATATAACCCTTCACCCTACCAAAGGCCTGATAATGAGGAAACATGGTTTTCACATCAGCTATGGAAACCCTATCATTCATTGTGTCCCATTTCACCGTACCACGTACACTATGTAAAAGGGATCTATAGAACTCCTCTATGTTGACCTTGTCATATGGATTATAATCATTAATGAGGTCAATCATATGAAGTAGCTCTTGTTTAGTTATCTCACCCCTTTGCTTATTTCATATGAAGTAGCTCTTGTTTAATTATCTCACCCCTTTGCTTATTTCTTTGATCACACATGTTTTCCAATGTGATATTTAAATGATCTAGGGCACGTTGGAGTGCCTTTGCTATCTGATTGTAGAGTTGATGTCTCTCATGTGGAGTTGTGGCATACCTATGTGATGTCTGCTCACTCCCAGGAGGATGAACACTAGGTTCAGAGCTACTAGTGTTATGGGATCCAGACTCATCAGACATGATGTGAGTGGGTAATGTATATATATATCTGCACATGTGCATGTATGCAGTACACATTACAATAATTATAAAATTATACATACATTTAAATCATTTTAAACATATTTAAACATGTAAATTAAAAAAATTAGATATACAAAAAAGAAATTTAAACGTCATAAATGCATACAAGTTAAAATTATCTATATAAAGACAAATTTCTAGATCTATGCACAAAAGAAATTTAAACAACAACTACAAATTTAATTTTAAATTTCAATACATGTCTAATTTACAATTACATATATTTGCATATACAATAATTAATTTGAAAATTAGTCAAATTAATTTACAATTACAATTAGTCAAATTAAGACAATTTAAGTCAAATTAATTTACAATTAGTCAAATTAAGTCAAATTAAGTTTATATACAATTTAATTGATTTCAATAGATGTCTTATATGGTCCTGATAGGTCCTAAGGGGTACACATGTGTCGTAAGGGGCCTTATGGGGTCCTAAGGGGTCACCCATGTGTTAGAACACATGTGTGACCCCTTATGACCACATAAGACCCCTTTCGACACCATTTGGTCTTATGTGGTCCTAAGGGGTGCAGATGTGTTATAAGGGGCCTTGTGTGGTCTTGAGGGGTCACCCATGTGTTAGAACATATGCATGACCCCTTAGGACCACATAAGACCCCTTTCGACACCATTTTGTCTTATGTGGTCCTAATAGGTCCTAAGGGGTGCACATTTGTCGTAAGGGACCTTGTGTGGTCCTAAGGGGTGCACATGTGTCGTAAGGAGCCTTGTGTGGTCCTAAGGGGTCACCCATGTGTTAGAACACATGTGTGACCCCTTAGGACCACATAAGATCCCTTGCGACAACATTTGGTCTTTATGTGGTTCTAATAGGTCCTAAGGGGTGCACATGTGTCGTAAGGGGCCTTGTGTGGTCATAAGGGGTCACCCATGTGTTAGAACACATGCGTGACCCCTTAGGACCACATAAGACCCCTTGCGACACCATTTGGTCTTATGTGGTCCTAATAGGTCCTAAGGGGTGCACATGTGTCATAAGGGGCCTTGTGTGGTCCTAAGGGGTCACCCATGTGCTAGAACACATGTGTGACCCATTAGGACCACATAGACCCCTTTCAACACCATTTGGTCTTATGTGGTCTTAATAGGTCCTAAGGGGTGCACATGTGTCGTAAGGGGCCTTGTGTGGTCCTAAGGGGTCACCCATGTGTTAGAACACATGCGTGACCCCTTAGGACCACATAAGACCCCTTTCAACACCATTTGGTCTTATGTGGTCCTAATAGGTACTAGGGGGCACACATGTGTCATAAGGGGCCTTATGTGGTCCTAAAGGGTCACCCATGTGTTAGAACACATGCGTGACCCCTTAGGACCACATAAGACCCCTTTAGACACCATTTGGTCTTATGTGGTCCTAATAGGTCCTAAGGGGTGCACATGTTGTAAGGGGCCTTGTGTGGTCCTAAGGGGTCACCCATGTGCTAGAACACATGTGTGACCCCTTCGGACCACATCAGATCCCTTTCAACACCATTTGGTCTTATGTGGTCCTAATAGGTCCTAAGGGGTGCACATATGTCATAAGGGACCTTGTGTGGTCCTAAGGGGTCACCCATGTGTTAGAACACATGCGTGACCCCTTAGGACCACATAAGACCCCTTGCAACACCATTTGGTCTTATGTGGTCCTAATAGGTCCTAAGGGGTGCACATGTGTCATAAGGGGCCTTGTGTGGTCCTAAGGGGTCACCCATGTGTTAGAACACATGCGTGATCCCTTAGGACCACATAAGACCTCTTTCGATGCCATTTGGTCTTATGTGGTCCTAATAGGTCCTAAGGGGTGCACGTGTTGTAAGGGGCCTTGTGTGGTCCTGAGGGGTCACCCATGTGTTAGAACACGTGTGACCCCTTAGGACCACATAAGGCCCCTTTCGACACCATTTGGTCTTATGTGGTCCTAATAGGTCCTAAGGGGTACACATGTGTCGTAAGGGGCCTTGTGTGGTCCTAAGGGGTCACCCATGTGTTAGAACACATGCATGACCCCTTAGGACCACATAAGACCCCTTGCAACACCATTTGGTCTTATGTGGTCCTAATAGGTTCTAAGGGGTGCACATGTGTCGTAAGGGGCCTTGTGTGGTCCTAAGGGGTCACCCATGTGTTAGAACACATGCATGACTCCTTAGGACCACATAAGACCCCTTGTGACACCATTTGGTCTTATGTAGTCTTATATGTCCTAAGGGGTGAACATGTGTCGTAAGGGGCCTTGTGTGGTCTGAAGGGGTCACCCATGTGTTAGAACACATGCGTGACCCCTTAGGACCACATAAGACCCCTTGTGACACTATTTGGTCTTATGTGGTCCTAATAGGTCCTAAGGGGTGCACATGTGTCGTAAGGGGCCTTGTGTGGTCCTAAGGGGTCATATAAAATAATTATATACACCTTAGGATGTATACATACACATGCATACATACACCTTAGGACATGCTATCAGGGGTCGTGTGTGGTCCTGATATCATGTCCTACGGTGTATATAATTATTTTATGTGTATTTATGTATGTATGTGTATGTATTTATGTATGTGTATGTGTATGTACATGTATGTGTGTGTGTGTGTGTGTATGTATGTAGACCTATGTATGTATGTGTGTGTATTTTTATGTATGTGTGTGTATGTCCTAAGGTGTACATATAATTATTGTATATGTATGTATTTATGTATGTATGTAGGTAGGTAGTTATGTATGTTTGTGTATGCATGTGTATGTATTTATGTATGTATGTGTATGTATGTATGTGTATGTATGTATGTATGTATATATGTATGTATGTATGTATGTGTATGTATGTGTATGTTTGTGTATGTATTTGTATGTATGTGTGTATTTATGTACATGCAATATGTATTTATTTTCTAATTTTCTAAACTAATATGATACAATAAATACAAAAAAAAAAATGTTTTTAAAAAATATTTTAAAAAACTTAAAAAAAACTAATTTGCTATCAAAAAACTAATTTTCTATTCAAAACTATTTAAAAAAAAAATAGAAATTAATATGATACAATAAATACATTTAAAAAATAAAATAAAAAAAAGGGACTTACCACCAAAACACTTCCGACCGGATCTCTGCTATTCTTTTCACCCTCCTACTCAACTCCAAGCCTCTCAATGCAAAATGAGAGGCTTGGGCGAATTTCTGGGTTTATATAGCACAAGGGGTTTCCGATCGGAAACCTCTTGCCATGCAAGTGCTGCATGGCTACCAAGTCGGTTTGGCCGGAACCCTTCCAACTAGAACATGCATTGTTAGCCTAAAGTGTGACACAGATCCTTATGATCACCCTCAAACATAAATCTCCTTAAGAGTTTATTATCTCTTCATGATGAGAAAAGAATCTTTTGGATTAAAATAATATTTTTTTATCAATGGATCAAAAGGTCCATTAACACAAATAGATTCAAATGGATAATCAAACATTAAGGAGATCCACTACCTTGAAGTAATTTTCTCTAAAATATTGATATCATAATTAAATCTCCATATAAACTAGATTAGCTTGATTTAAGAAAACAAAAGGAAAGAAAGTGATAGTTGCATCATTGATACACCTTAGAAAACTTTTCCACAAGTTAAAACAAATGAACTTATTTCAAAGTTTTGGTTCTTTACATCAAGTGTCACTAATTACAAAATAAATAGATTCCCTTCAAGACATTCTATACTTTCAAACACTTAAGTTCTTTATATATTGGTCAAACCATTTAGAATCCTTCATTTAGTACAAGTAAGGATTAAAAAAATTACCCTTCCAAGTAAATGAGCTAGATTTATAGTTTTCTTTAAAATAATTTACATATTTAAAGCAACGTGAATTAATGATTACTTAAATTTCTTTCAATTCAAAAAGTTGAATACTTGTTTCTTTATGCAAAGTTACCTTTCAAGAAATTAGATTTAATAGTTTTCCCTTTCAAAAAAATTTTAAAAAATAATTTTCTAAGTAGTTGATTGTTATTTCATTCTCAATCAAATGCTCCTTTCTATTTTAGTTTCAAATATTCAAACATTAATTCCTTGCATGTAATAGTTTTATTTTCATAGTTGTTTTAATATAATGTTTATTTAAGCTTTCATGAATTTATAGTTAACTTTTTAGTTAGACAACTAAACAAGAGGAGTTGAAACCAAAAATCTTAGTAGGATTTGGTATATATGGTGCCTCTAGGTCACGCTTATAGGTAATGGCATCATGTTGAATTGCTGCACTCAATGCCTAATAAAGCTGCAACAACGATGATTATGGCATCGTCCCTATAAATTATCAAGGAGAAATAAGGGTCATCTAGAGGTTAAAATCCAAGGGGTGGGTAATCCCCCTTGGATCGATAATCTAACAAGATAAATTTTAAATGAACTATCATCCATTCAGTTAAACCTTAGAAAACCCCATTAGGGTTTGGTTGTGAGCGATGGCTTTGGATATTATTTACCTTGATGATTTTCAATGAATGATAATGGGTCAAGGGAAATGTGTATAATAGTAAATATGACTTAGTTGTTTTAGGCCACAAGCTGAAGGCCACCTTGAGCCTTTTTTCTATAGAGCTACCACCATGGGTAGCAACCGCAAAGAAACTATTTGGGACATTGACCCTAGAAAGGGTTGTGTACCCACCAAAGAATTTACATTAAACCATAGTTAGAAACCAGAATTACATATTTTAACCCTTGATCTCGTGCCGAAACGAATATGTAGGTAGTCTAGGGATGGAGTTGTCCCTAGCACTCAGGCATTCGAGGATGGGGATTAGGATTTGGTTAAGGTTGAGTTGATGGTTTTTGAAGCTTCTTGGTCTTTCAATCAAAGGGTATAGATAACACTAATTGAAAGATTAAAAGTATTTCAATGTATACTCGGAAGGAATCCCATATGGATTTGCTTGACTTCCTGAGGCTTTAGGCCAAATTCCAAGGTAGAATTCAAGTTGGTTTAATTGTTTTCATATACTCCTAAGGACGATGACCTTGGTGCACTCCTAGTAGGGAAGTGTAGTCTTTAGAGAGTGACTCGGGACCCAGATGGTCCCGATGAGTCTAAAATCTCTAGCTAGAGCATTTCCTATTCTTATGAATAGATGCCTATCCCGTTTGGGTAGATGCCTATCTCTAATTGGATAGATGAAACCCCTTGTCTTGTATGGGTAGATGCCTAATCCCTATGGTTAGATGCATATCCCAGTTGGATGGATGCCTATCCTATTTGGATAGAAGTACTCAAGTATGCAATTGAATCAAACACATGTAAGAAATAAATTAAAAAAAAATTAGTCAAATTTTGGGGTTAAGTCAAGTGGGTCATTACACATGGCCCTAAGTGGCCATCAAGGTAACTCATAGGAGAGTAGATTAATAAGTGATAACAATAATAATAAAATTTTGGGTTGGGTTTACACACTAATAAGATAATGTTTTGTGCCCCACTCATGGCCTCATGTGCTTGTATAGATATAGGATGAGATTGGGAAGGCCAATACATCTAGAGAGGCATTCATCTGGAGAGGCACTTGGAATTGACACGATTGTGCAATACCTTGGCTTTAGGAAAGGATTGTACGGTTCCACATGAGTTCTCCATGGGGGCCAGGGTCTGGAGTTAGGAGAGAGTCAGACTTCCAGGGTAACTCAGGAGAGGCTATACAATGACACTCTCTCCTTATGTATCCTAGTATCTTATCGAGTTAGTTTTTATGTGTAAGCCTATGGGGGTCTTTTGTTAGTCTTTGTTTGTCCTTGGAAGATTTTGGTTGTTATTCTTATTCTGGGAGTATTTTAAATATTTTTGGAAATTTCTTAAGATGTTCTTTTGGTTATTATTGTACCTTGGAAGTTATTTGAAGGTTTGATTGTTATCTTTTTTTTTGGTTGTATTTAGAAGTCTTTTGGAATGTTTTTGAAGTTCTTGTTCATATGCAGCTAGATGGATCTTACCATGTATTCTAGTGTTTTCTCATTCAAATGCAGGTTGTTCTACCATTATAATGTATTTGTTATGTATCTTCCAAAAGTGATGTAAAGGATATTTAATTGTATGTTTGTACTTGTAATTGAAAGGATATTTGTAATTGGATACTCCTAGTGGAAAGGATTGTAATAGTACTATTATGATAGATGCATTTATATTAATGATTAACTTGTAAGTGAATGTACTCATGTGGATTATATGTATGTTCTTATTTTTTATGAAGATCATCATAGGAATATTTCATTTAGTGCTTTAAAATGAACTTAGCATAGGCCTTTATATGATGAGTAGTATGATTAATGATTAGGAGTTTATTTGATTAAGTTAAGTCGATGTATCCTATTAGGAATGCTTATGTGATTTGGAATAATGTAATGGAATCTAGTTATTTTCATGTAATTAATTAGGTGATGTTAATGTGTGTTAGTAAGTGTTGCTTAGTAGTGATGTTAGGGAACCCTTAGAGGAGTTATGGGATGTGATTACGTCTTCTGCTAAACAATGTTATGATTCATCTGTGTCAAGTAATAAATTTGCATAGTGTTGTATTGTGTTAAAAGATGGTTGATGTATTATGTTTTCCTATTGTAAAAAAAAATATTTGCCATGTGTTTTGGTTTATGAGTTGTTATTTCTCTAGGGTTTCCTTGTGGAGTGTTACATATTTTTATTCATAACAGTACCCTTATAAAAATTATTGTCCTTTTATAAATTAGGAGAGTAAGAAGACTATGATGGTGATGACCCATATAAAAAAAAAATGTTGCCAATAATTTAACCTCAAGGTTCTTTAAATGTGAGCACATCTTAAGTGTAAACTACTCCTTATAACTAGAAGTAATTCCTTAGAAAATATATCATCATCAAATTGATGTTTCAATTTTCCACCCAAAGACAAATCAATTGTTACTCTTTGTGTGTATTTTTTTTGGTCGGTAATAATTTTTTGATTATGCTAATATACAATAAAAAAAGTACAAAGTTTTGAAAATCACCATCCCAAACATCTACTTAAAAATCCCTTCCAAAACACGCATAGAAAAATATCCCTGAATAGCCTAATCACTACTGCATAATGTAGTCGTGCATCACAAAACAGATTTAGGGGCAATTTATCAGCCCAACAAATTACATACAAGTATTTTAACAATGAAATTGAAAAATTGTAAACACGGGCTAATGCAAACAAAGATCTCAACTAGCATTTCCACGTTCTTCATTGAACCTAGAAAGAATTTGTACCGCCTTCTTCGTGCATGCCCTTGGTCTCAATTCTCATCCCACTTCCACCCTGGCAATTTTATGCATCACATGAAGGGATTCTTCCACCTGCATTATCCCTGCAAAAGTTTTGAAAGCTTCCCAACCTCTCTACATGCCGAAGATCTACATCTTTCTTTCATGTCATCCTCTAGCCAGTAGACAAAGAGAACAGGGTTCACATGTTCAATCAAACCTTCTGATATGTCTATGCCCACTCCTGGGACAACTCACTCAAAAATGGAGTCCAAATCACCCAAGTAATCCTCTGCAATTAATTCATTCAACACATTTTTCACCTTAGCCACCGTATCTTCAAATTCAAGTCCCCAAGCAATGATTAGAGAGTATATTTCCATATTAGTATTGTATTTGTGACTAATATGGACAATGTCTTCTCCCAGTATAAGCTTCACTGCATTTATCAATCTTTCATCCTTGTGCAGGAAGAGGTCTTGAATACGCCTATTCGACATATTCCCCACAAATGTCACAAGCTTCTTTTCTATTTTGAAAGTAAAGCAAGCCTCCATAGTTATTAGCTTCAGTGCCACCACCCTGATACCACAATCTCCACTCACTGCAAATTCTTACAGTATTTGGAAGAAGAAAGAGTGAAAATGGAAATACCAGACAAACATCACTCATTATTGCTATTAATGCATTTAGCACTTCTTCCAAACTCAAAATCCACCACTTTTGCCAAAAGCCAGGATCATAAATGCACAACCATCAATACTCTGTCTGAGTATGATATCCTTTTGTGTCTGCACGATTTGGAAATAAATTCTCTTATGTATCATGCCAACTATCATGTCCCTCATCTGATGCATCCGCCACCCACCAATCTCAGAATTGCCATTTCCATAATGTCTCTGCCCATGTCATCCTCCAATATATTATGAAAATATTCTAATTGGAAATCATGTACAACTTCAAATGTGCAACCCCATTTTGATAATGTATCTGCTTCTTTGTTTCCATCCCTCTGCACATGGGTGACTTTTAAGTCATTAAATAATTCAAATCATTTTTTATCTTCTAAATATACTTATTTAGCATCCAAGCTTGAGCATCTTCTTTGATTATAACTTTTATTATGATCAATGAGTCACCCTCCAAGTTTATTTTTTTAAAACCATATTTAAGACCCAACTCAAGCGCTAAGAGTGTTGCTTACACCTCATCAACATTGTTTGTGCCTCTCTCCAATTGTTTGGCACCCCAAACTATAATGTTGCCTTGCCAATCTCAGAAAACCACCCCTGCATGAGAGTTTCTTGGATTTCCTTTTGATGCCCCATCAAAATTGGCCTTTATCCACCCTTCTTTTGGTGGTGTCCACTTACAATTTAAATGAGCATGTGGATGCCCAATAGACGGATCATCCTGCCTAGGCCCATGAATAGGCTTGACCTTAATTGTTGGCCAACAACATTGAATGTGTGAATCCTCTTTAGATAAGACAACATCTTTCACATACACCCTTGACATTTCTTCCCCAACAACCTCTTCAATAGAGGTATCAATTCTAGCTATAATCCTATCAAGCGATTCACTCTTGTCTTGAAATATCCTTCTATTTGTCTCCTTCCAGATTTCCCACACAATTGTTGCAGGACTGATCTTCCACACACAAGAAAAAATAGATTTTTTACACCTATATGACCATCATAGAAATACATCCTTTAACATCTCAGGGAAAGGGCCTTGCCAACCCAACTTTCCTTGCACCATCCTCCAACAAGCTAATGCAAAACCATAATTTAGTAGCAGATGATCGATATTTTCTTCATCCTTGTTACACATTATACATTTTTTTTGCCCAATCATCCCTAAACACTTCCTCCTTTCCCCCGTTAGAATTTTGCCCCTCACTGCAAGCCACCACCAACTTTAGGAAGACATTATTTTCCCTGACACAAACTTGTTGGCCACTCCTCCCTCGTTTCTCTAGAGCACAACAAATGATAACCAATCTTGATTGAATAGTTGCCATGTTTCATACCACACTACCTAACAACATCCTTGCCACTAAGAACAAAAACTCTTTTTCTTTTAGAAATATCCTCCATTATTCTAATGTGATCTGGATTATGTAGAACACTTCTAACAGATTTACACCCCCATTCAATCCTTCCATCATTACTCTGAGGTTCCAGATAATCCCTGACTTTGACTCCCCAAGCTTCCTCCAACAATATTCTAACCTCCCTAACCTCCTCAATGCTACCAATGACCTCCTTTCCATCCCATGAGTCTACCCAAAAATTGGCACTCCTACCGTCACCAATCTGCCAAGATAAATAATTTGTAATAACTTTTCTACCGGAAACAATGAAGTTCCAGATTGTTAATCCACATGAAGGGTTTGCAATGGTGAAGATCCTCTAGTCATCTGAATGATCCAAGTAATTTGCATGCAAGATTTGAACCCAGAGTTGATGTGGATTCTTATAGATAACCCAAACTAACTTTGCCCCCATTGCTTCATTCATTCGCTTTCAATTCCTTAAACCTGCCCCCCTGCTACTTGGACTTGCAAATTTTATCCCATGCAAGCAGAGGGATCCTATCCTCCTCCCGAGTACCATTCTAAAAGAACTTTCTCATTTTTTGTTCTATCACCTTCACCACCTTTTGGGGAATTTTAAGGCACATCATTGAAAAAATGGTATAGTAGATATAACTGACTTTAACATCAAAATATGCCCTGCCGAAGTCAACCATTTACTTTTCCATCCATCCATCCTTTGAGTACAACAATCTACAAGATTCTTCCATAGAGAATACCTGCTTGCCTTGCCAAATAAAGGAATACCTAAGTATTTTCCTAGAAGGTTCCTAACTTGCATTCCCAGAATATGTGAAATCTCCCTCTGTCTTCCTAGGGGGGTGCTAAAGAAGAAAATTTCAGATTTTCTCCAGTTAATTTTTTGACCAGAATAGAGAGTATAATTATCCAAAGTACTTCTCATAACCTGTGCTTCTCAAAGATTCCTCCCTAAATAAAAGAGTATCATCAAAAAATTGAAGATGAGAAACAACCCTTACATCCTGCGCTATTTTAACTCCCTTCCAAGCACCACCTTCCCTTGTCCTAGCAATCAATCGACCTAGCACCTCCGCCATAATAATGAAGAGGAAGGGTGAGAGAGGGTCACCTTATCTTAATCCTCTAGATGCTTCAAAGAAACCTTGAGAACTGCCATTTACCAAAACAAAAAATCATGGAGTGCATACACAACTTTTAACCCAAGCAATCCATTCCCCACAAAAACCAAACTTTTGCAAAGTAGCAAACATAAAATTCCATGTACCTTAGCATAATCTTTTTGAATGTCTATCTTGACTAACATTTTAACCATTCGTGCGAACCGAATTGAATGAATTGCCTCATGCGCCACAATGTGCCTTCAACTATGGACCCGTTTGGAGAAAACCTACTCTGCTCCTCCGAAATGATGAACTTTAACAACTTTTTCAGCCTATTTGCAATCACCTTGGAAATAATTTTATAAATGGTGCTACATAAGGATATTGGTCGCATATCATCAAAAGAAACAACCATCTTCTGTTTTGGAATAAGGGCGATGAAAGTGTTATTGAAGTACTTCAAAATGAAAACCCCAACTCTTGATTCTTTCACAACTTGCCATATATCCATGGCAAACAAATCCCTTTTTTTTTGAAAAAAGGTTGCAGGGAAGCCATTTGGCCCTTGAGCCTTATCACCCCCTAACTCAAAAAGAGCTATCTTCACTTTCTCCATGGAAACTTTATATGTTAAACATCTATTTTGAGAACCCATGATACACTTAGGGATAACATCTAGGAAATTAACATCAACCATTCTTTGTGGATCCTCCTCCATTAAAAATTGTTGAAAGTAGCTCACTATCACCTCCTCAATTTCCTTTTGGTTGGATATCACAACACCTTCATTATTCTTTATGGAGAAAATTTTATTACTCGATCTTCTGACCTTTACTGAGCTGTGGAAAAACTTGGTATTTTTGTCTCCTTCTTTGAGCCAAGTTTCTCGAGACTTCTGCCTCCAAAAAATCTCTTCCCTCGCAAGAACCTCCATATACTCTTGATTGAGATTTTTTTCTTCCATAAATTTTGATTCTGTCATGCCATTTTGAATAACTTTATTATGCAGTATTTCCAGATTTTTTTGAATGGGAAGTTTCTCAGCGAAAACATTTTTAAACTTTTCTCTATTCCATTTCTTTAGAGACTCCTTTAATAATTTTAATTTCTTGTAAAAAATAAAAAACATTATTTCCTTCCCACATCGGAGAATTTCGCCATAGGTCCTCAATTAGGTCTCTAAACCCTTCAGCCCTAAACCACATAATTTTAAATTTCAATGAAAATCTTACCATGGAAAAATCATCTTGAATGAGAAGACTTATCGGATAGTGGTCTGAACCATGAATATGCAGTATGACAGCTTTAGTAATCCATGCTTTGGACACCCAATCACCTGCAAGAAAAAAGGGTCCAACTTTTATGTAATATTTGAAAATCCAGCACTTCTGTTGGTCCATGTAAAATCCCCTGTCTTAAATTTTAATTCCACCATACCACTATTGATAGTAAAGTCACTAAAATCCTGTTGCACTTGACTATACCTTAAATTCCCACCTTTCTTTTCCAGAGGAGACATAGTAACATTAAAGTCACCCCCCATCACACAAATATGATCATCTAGAGTCGCTAAAATATTTCCCAGCTGCTCCCATGTCCTCCTTTTGTATAAAGTGTTGGTCAATCCATACACATTAAACAAATCAAGATTGCTTTGTAAAAATTTTGAGTACACTCACGCCCATTGCCAATGCTTCTCCATTCTAACTGGTTCAATATTTAGAGTGTCATCCTTCCACAAAATCCCCAATCCTCTTGAAGCTCTTATTGCCTCAGAAAAAACACCTCTCCAAATATGAAATCATCATTGAAATGCTTGAATATCTTCACCTTTTAGTTTAGTTTCTTGTAGCATCGCAATATCTGGTCGTGCTTGATCAAGGCATCTCTTGATCAGTCGCCTCTTGTCAGGGGCATTGTAGCCTCTGACATTCCACGAAAGGCACCTCATTGCCCATGAGAAGAGTCATACGCTCTCCCTGATCTAAGTTTAGTTTTTCCTTTAGCTAGGCCTGCCGTCTCAAGCCTTTCCCTATTGGACCTGGTCCCTCTGGACCTCTTCTCACCTATTTTTGGTTCAGTTATTTTTGAATTAGTCGAATTCAAATATCTTTTTTCCAAGAAGCCTTCCTCCTCCTGTAGACTCAAACTATCAATTTTAATTGCTTCATCCTCTGACTCTTACATATCCAAACAATCCTTTTCTGGAGATTCCATGTCCCGATTATCCTCATCCAT
Organism: Cryptomeria japonica; assembly: GCF_030272615.1. NCBI lineage: Eukaryota > Viridiplantae > Streptophyta > Pinopsida > Cupressales > Cupressaceae > Cryptomeria > Cryptomeria japonica. Next base: position 597,833,758 of record NC_081407.1, read on the forward strand.
GAAATTTAGAGTTCTAATAGGTGAGATCTGAATATCTTTAAATATTTTGTCATTAGATTCCTCCACCGCCTTATCAGCCTGCCTATCTCCCTCCTCTGAGTAGCACTTAAGATTTTGTGCAATCACATCATTGATTGAAGGTTCATTAGGGTTTAAACCTCTATTCTATTGGATTTTTTTAGAGATTGTGCTTTTAGGCAACACTCCACTATTATCCTCAAAATTAATCTCTTCAATATGTGGTGACAAATTCCTGTCCTGCTTTGTATGTATTTCAACATTCTTCTCTCTCTTCTCCCCTGGCTCTTTAGAAACCTCCTTAGTACCTTATGGATCTGTTCTAGGCTCAACATTCTTGGGGTTATTATTAACAATATCATTTTGATCCTTGTTTTCTTCGTCCATAGAGTCATTTGGATTTTTTGAGAAGGTATGGGATTCATTTCCTTCCAAATTCAAACCTATAGCCATTATATTGGCATTATGTGTTATTTTAACTTCCAAATCATTAACTTCCTTGTGTTGATTACTTCTTCCTTCTGGCGAGACACTCTTTCCATCATTTGTTGTTATGACATTAGCTTCTATCAATTTAACTAACAAGTCTTGAAGTCTATTCTGACATTGATTCTTCCCCTTATCTATTCTCTGACATTCTGCCTCTGAGTGTCCTTTTTTCTTGCAAATGACACACACATCAATCAAATCTTCAACTTCAATAGGATGCCTCCATACTCCCTCAGCCAAATTCAGTTCAATATATTGTGGAAGTGGGTGAATGGCTTGCCATTGAATGCAAACCCTAGCATACATACTATACTCTTTTACCTCTAGAGCTTCATTGGCCTTTAAAAACCCTCCTAGCTTGTCACCAATCAACTTTAGGGTTTTAGTATCCCCATATTCATGGGGGAGATAATAAAGCGTATCCACAATGAGACTGTATCAATCTCCTCTTTCTTAGATTCAAAATTCGGCCTCCAGTCCTTAATGAAAAACCCCTTCCCTCCCATGAGGAATGGACCACTATTTAATATCCATTCCTTGTCTTTCTCACTTAGATTGATGACAAGATAAAACCCATTTGGAAGGGTTTTGAGTATGCATGCCTCTTCATAGTTAGCATCAACCTACGACCTAACTCTTGAGAAGGAAGGCCAATCTCCATTCCATTTCATGAAAAAAGCTCTACTTTTTAAGATTTGAACTGAAATCTTCCATTCATAGTTATCTACAAGTATGGAGACTATAGTCGCATCCTCTAGACTTTTTCATACCTTGTTAGTCTGTGGCTTTGAGCTAGCCTTCTTTGGTCTCAAGAATTTCTTTTCGATTGTTCTAAAATCGACCTGAGGTCCACAATGAATGGATGCAAAACTTAATCTATTTCTATCCCATTCTCTTTCTTTGTGAATGAATCTTTTCTAGATTTTCACAACATGAAAGCTCCGGTTTTCCTGTCCCTTCCATTCTCGAAACAACGATCGCCACTCCCTATTCTAATGGCCTTCAATTATGTGGCCTTTGTAGTTCCAAACCTATCTTTGGCATCCCTCTCTGCAAAACCCTAGCTCTTCCATTTTTAGTTCCAACATGCATATAAGAATATTAAGAATATGCATATTACTCTTTGTATGCATTTATTTAGATAATTAATGCTAATTTTTAATCTTGTGTCTATATAGAAGTATTGTAAAAAAGTGCTATCTAAAGATCATTAAAGCACTTTATTGAACTTAAGGTAATGAATAAAACCATTGAATAACATAGTCCTTGTAGATGTGTTGAAATAACATAGCTAATATCATATTGTCATAAGAAAAATTGAGACATGTTATTGTGAATGATTATAAATGAACACGTCCTTTTTACTATTGTACATATCAAATTTGGAATCTATTTATTCTATAAGAAATGGACATGCAACAAACTCAATGGCTAAAGGAATATAATTTAGAATATTATAATAATATCATTATTTCTATCCTTATGTCCTTTTTATATATTTTCTATCTCTTACATAAGTATACCCAAGATGGTGATGGGAACAGTATGCGATATGGTCAAATATAAGAGGCATAAATGAGAATGGATTAGACATGGTGTGTGATGTATCTTTAGATGGGGATTAACTATGGTAACGTGAGTAGATGGTGCAATAGTAGTCTCTATGGAAGTAATGGGAGTGAGAGTGGGTGGAATGGTAGAATGAATAGAATAGTAGTATGGAGTTTACAAGGAATATACTTTTTGTAATTCATAAGGGAATGAAGTGGGGATAATAAATTTATCAAAATTAATGCTAGGGTTAATGACAATGGTTGTTGAGGTGGTAGGGTTAGGGTTGAAAGAAGAAGGTAGGTTGAAGGATACAGTGCTAGATAGATGCATTCAAATGATTCAAGGTCTTCTAAATTTTTGTGTCATGATGAAAAATTACTAATATCTTATAAAATATATTTTCCAATTAGTTAGGATTCTTAACTTGTTTGAATGCATCAACCAAAGTTTGTTCTAAAAGGCACACATATTGTTTTGTTTTTTTTAAACACAAGGTGGCAGTGCCACTTAATATATTTTATTATATAAAGCTGATTCAAAGAGCTCCTGGAGAAAAGAACCAGTAAGAAAAACTCTGATCCTTGATCTACAATACATAGAAAGGTTGTGAGATGTAAATCTCAAATATGCCAAAGAATACAATATCTTATAGTGTCCAGAATATCGAGTGTCATAAAACATCCCCCAGTATCGAATGTTTTCTGGAATGTATTGAACAAGATGCAGTCTAAACCAAAATATCACGAGGGCTGTGCACATTTACATGGCAGTCCACAATTTGTCTCACTTTTGAATTTATCCAACTTACCATCTAGCGTACTTCTCAAATTGATATCCCTTCACAATATACAGATGCAACAAAACCTCAGGACCCTGCACTTATAATATCACAAATACCAATTTATATCATTATGAAAAAGACCACTGTATAGCTATATGTAATATTATCTTGTACCCATTTCCTCCAAAATTTTTGCCTTAAGAATTGGATAAGAATCAAAATCACAATTTAGACCCATCATATTAAGTTCCTCCTTGGAACTTCCCATATTTGCCAAATGATCTACAACCCGGTTCCCTTCTCTATTCACATGTGAAATGGTGAAGTTTGTAAATGTATCAATTAGTGTCCATGCTTGTTCAAGTAAATATCTTATCTGCCAATTATCCATATTTCTCTTTATGCAAGCGTTGATAATAATAGCTGAATCACCTTCAATGTGTATATATGAGATGTTCGGTTTTTTTACTAGTAGAATACCTTCAAGTAAAGCATATGCCTCTGCAAAGTTGTTAGTACTTGGCAAAATAAAAGCAGCTTTCAAAGCTAAAACACATCCAGTGTGATCCCTTATGCATATTCTTATCCCTGCATCACCTGGGTTCCCTTTGGAGGAGCCATCAAAATTTAGTTTGGAATGTATTGAGTCAAGAGGACACCATTTCACTTTATTTCTATCAATTTTACTAGTTCTCACTCTCAGAAGACAAGGTGATATAGGAATAGAGATGCCCTTCCAGCGGTTAATAACTTGACCATCCCAAGAAGTAAATTCCCTATTTGAATTGAACTGATTTGAAACTTGAGCATTAACCAGTTCTGATACTGATTTTTCAATATAATTGAAAACTTCAGAAAGAGGAGATGTTTGCTTTCTAAAAATATGCTTATTTCTTTCCCACCAAAGTGACCATGCTACTATGGATGGGATCACTTTCCAAATACATGCAAAAAGAGAGGATGAGTATAAGACTGGCCATGAATGGAACAAATCCCATATATTATCTGGAAGAGGGGTGCTAAAGGAAATATTATCAAGCACGAACATCCAACAATAGTGAGCAAAATCACATTGGAGGAGGAGATGATCTAACGTTTCACTGTGTTCACCACAAAGTACACAAGCAAATGGATGTGCAATATTCAATTTAACAAGTCTCTCACTAGTGAGTATTCTCTTATGTAGAGCAAGCCAAGCAAACATCCCTGCCTTGGGAAGAACACTATTATTCCAACAGAAATTGTAGGCTCTTTGTGAGTAGGATTGAATAGACATTTGATGAATTGCCTTATACCCTTCCTTGATAGAGTACTTTCCATTCTTCGCAGGGCACCATATCAATTTGTCTAAACCATTATGGATGAAGATAATGTGGTTCTTGAGAATCAAAGAAAATTTTACCTTTTGACCCGGGGAGATTGGGAGTAGAACTGGCTTTTTCCAAATGACATGATTTGAAGGCTTCTCAAGATCATCTATGTAATCATAAAGGTGTGAACCCTAATGAGTAGTAAATATGGGGATCACATCTACTAGGGACTCCTCTAGATTAAGAGGGGGGAGACCACTCCATGAATCATGCCAAAAGTTGACTTTTTTGCCATTATGTACTTGCCACAATAGATATCTAGTAATCACATTCCTAGAGTCCATCATGAAGTTCCAAACTGCAGATCCCGATGGAGGATCAAGGATAGTAAATATACGTGAAGGGGTAGAAGTATCTAAATACTTTTCTTGCATAATTTGACACCACAAAGCATGTGGTTTTTCATACATATTCCAAACTAGCTTTCCCCCAAAGGCCTTATTCCTTTTTGAAAGATCGTGCAGACCCATCCCGCTCGTAGATTTGCTTGGAGTCATTTTGTTGAGAGACACAAGTGGGATCTTTTTCTCTTCTAAAAGATTACCTTTCCAAATAAAATTTTGAATAATTTTCTCGATATGAGAGACAATAGATTTCGGGGCTTGAAGGAATGAAATGTAGTAGTTTGGAATTGTAGCCAAAATAGTTTTGACAAGAAGGATTCTGCCTGACAGAGATAACCATCTAGCTTTCCACACAAAATTTTTCTTTTTAATCTATCAATCACAAAATTCCAAAAAGAAGGTTTCCCTACTCCCATAAAGAAAGGGATACCCAAGTACGACGATGGAAGAGAATCCATTGGAAAGCCCAATGTCTGGATAATACTGTTAGACACCATTTCAGAAGTATTGAATATGAATAGTTTAGATTTTTGTGCACTGATTTTCTATCCAGATCCAGAAGTATATATGTCTAATATTTTCTTAATATGCCTTGCTTCTTGTATATTGGAACAGCCGAATAAAAGTGTATCATCTGCAAATAAGGTGTGGGTGATAGAAATTGAGGTTTTAGGGATACATAGCCCCTTCTAGAAACCTAGATTGAACTGCTTATTGACCAATCTACTAAAAGCTTCTGCCATGGTAATGAATAGAAAAGGTGATAGCGAGTCACCTTATCAAACCCCTTGGATGGCTCGAAAAAAACCAAAAGGATTACCATTAACAATAACTGAAAAATGTGCCCCAGAGAGGCCATTTTTGATCCATTTGCACCACTTATTCGAAAAGCCAAACTTTTTAAGCACTCTCAAAAGAAAGGACCAACATACTTTATCATATGCTTTCAACATGTCTAATTTAGCTATACAAGCAGGGGACTGTGAAGAGTTAATTGAGTGCAAAACTTCATGGGCCACAAGCACACCTTCTGATGTTTCCCTACCAGGAACAAAACCTCCTTGTTGAAGAGATATTACTTTAGGTATCAAGGATTTTGACCGGAGATAGATAGCTTTTGTGAAAATCTTGTACACTGAATTACATAAGGAGATAGGCCTAAAATCTGCAAAAGATTGAGGGTTATTGGATTTGGGGATAAGTGCAAGATGGATTAAATTAAAGTTCTTGAGAATAAAAGCTTTTTGTCTTGACTCCTCCAAAGCCATTAAAAGATCAAAGCCTAAAACGTCCCAACACTTTTGAAAGAATAGTATGGTGAAACCATCAGGGCTTGGAGACTTGTCCGGAGCCATCAAAAATACCACCTCTTGTAATTTAGGAAGAGAGAAAGGTTGCATCAAATAATCATTATCACGTTGTGAAATCAGACAATGAATGGAGTCTAATAATATGTCGACACTGGACTCCTCAAAAACAAAAGTAGGGGAGGGAGCAAGAAATTTTTTATAGAAGAGTTCACCCTCTTCCCTAATATCTTATTCATTAGTTAATTTCCCCCACAAAGAAGAGGCATTTATAGAAAAGATAGTAGATGTAGCTTGCTTAATCTTTGTAGAAGCCTGGAAGAATTTAGTATTTTTATCTCCTTCTTTTAGCCATAATTCCCTTGATTTTTGTCTCCAGTATTCCTCCTCTCTAGAGCACAATTCTTCCCAGTAGCTTTGTAAATGCTTCTGCTTTAAGAAAGTTTCTGGATTAATCCCAGTAGAAAAGATAAGTTCATTGACGTCCTTTAATTCCTTCTCTACCTTTGTTTTTTCTGCAAAGATATTTTTGAATACTTTCCTATTCTAGACTTTGATATTTGCTTTTACAAACTACATTTTCATATAAAGTTGAAACATTTTGTTCCCCCTACAGAAGGGGGCACTCACCCACCATTGACGAAGTAGAGCATGAAAATGTGGGTGTCGAAACCACATTCTTTCAAACTTAAAAGAAGATCTATGATGAGAAACTTCATGTTTGTCTAGACATAATTCAATAGGAAAATGGTCAGATCCGGAGAATGATAGAATTTTAGAGCTGAAAGTATATTTCTGAAGGATCTATTCATATGAAGTGAAAAACCTGTCCAATCTACTTGCAATTTGAAGGGAAGTTCTCCGGTTTGTCCATGTAAATTAACCATTAGAAGGTGAAATGTCAGAAAGGGCATTATCAGACACAAAAGATCTAAAGTCTTCAATCACCTTAGGTGATGTAGGATTGCCTCCATGTTTCTCATCTCGAGACAAGATGGCATTGAAATCACCTCCTAAGATGATTTTCTGAACTCCCTGCTGTTGGATCTAACAAATTATAGTATTCCAAAGAGCATGTTTCTCTTGAGGAGCTATTGGGCCATATATATTGAAGAGAACAAAGGATAAATCAAAATTTTCAATAAGAATAAGATGCCAATTTGTCCCTTGACTCAAAGTTTTTTGCTTTGATTGTCCTGGTATTCCACAAGGTCAGAATACCACCAGAAGCCCCTACTACAGGAATATGTATGAAATCCCATAAAGTCCATTTTTTAAAAATCTTTTGAGAGGCTTCATCTGAAAGCTTTGTTTCTTGTAGTAAAATGATGTCTTCTTGGGAAGAATCCAGCTGCTGCTTGATCTGCCCCCTCTTGTCAGAGGCATTCAAACCTCTGACATTCCAAGATAAGATCCTCATTGCATCTAAGAAGAACAACATGTTCTTCTCGATCTTGTTCGGGGTGAAAACTTATCTACAATAGTGGTCTGGATACCTGCTGCAATCTCATCTTGGGTTTTAAGAATCTTTGGCTTCAACCTCTTTTTTAAGGTATTTTATATAACAGAGGAGATGAAGAAACCGTTTGAACAAGAGAGAGATGTTGAGAAAAATCAAAGTCAAGCTGTGTGGAAGGCTGAAAGGGCTGATATGAATTATCTTCAACCACAAGGTGTTCATCATGACTAGATTCTAACAAGGATGAGGGAATGGGTGGTGAAGCATTGAGAGCAAGAGGCATAGCATCAACAATAGGGACACCCTGAATTTATAGAAATTCCTCAAGAGCAATTTCATCTATCAAGTTTGATGCAACAGAGATAAGGATATCATGTGCCATTAATTCAATATTTGGATAATCCGATGAGGATCCAATAATGGGAGGACTGCGTTGAATCACATGGAAAGGTTGGCAATTAAACATCAAGTTGTGAATCAGATTGACCTTTGCATTCTGTGATATATAGAGTTCCTAGAGTTGAGTATCTGAGTTTCCCATAAAAGTTAAACTCAAAAAAGAAGAAGTGGGCTGCCTAAAGAGAGATGAAGCAAATATTTTCTTGTACAACCAATCAACCAGGATTGAAGAGCAGTGGATCTTAAAAGATACTTTCTTGTATCTCCCGACAAATTTTTGCAGAGAACTTAAACTAGAAATAGCAACCTGATAGTGATGAGATTTCTTCAAATTGGAGGGCTTTGTTCTTTTTTCTGCTGGAAGTAAAGCGTCTGTCATAGAGCCCAAAAAGGATTGAGAGGGCATCAGAGAGAGAGGAGAAACATCTTGAAACAAATCATAGACTTTATATTAGGTCCATATCACCAAAGTTTGGTTATATTAGTTACTTTAGGTCCATATCACCAAACTTTAGTTACCACCGTTAATTTAAAATATAATCTAATGACTCTTATTGTATTTCGTGAGGCAAAATTTACCCACAATTTGTAATGCTTATGAGACCCAAAATTGCTTTTAGATCATTGATTTCAATAAAGATCAATGCTCTAAAAGAAGTTTCAAGCCCCATGAGCATTACAAATCATGGATACATTTTACCTCATGGAATACAATGAAAGCCATTAGATTATATTTTGAATCAATGTTTGAAACTAAATATTATAGAGTCTACCCTTTAAACCCATCAATGATTTTCACCCTGGACCCTCACTTTTCAATAAAAAAATTATTAAGCCGATAGGCTTCCTGTTTGGGCTTTTTAGCTTGGAAAAGTGTCACTCTCACTGTCATTTTACCTTGACAATGATCTTCTGGCGATTTCCGTCACGTTTTCCATCAGATTCTCTCACCACATTTTTTACCGATCACCATTTACCATGGCCACTTTACTTGTCAATCTGCTTGCATTATCATTTATTAGCATAAACTATACCACCTGAACTCTTCTATAGTGAAAAATTGAATAATCTTGGAATTCGCTTCTTTGCAACTAAATTGGGAAATGAAAGAAATGTTGTTGAGTGTAGGGGAAGTAGTGATTTTTAGTTTGAGACATGAGCATATCTATCGCTCCACAACAAAAGTCTTCCCATTGTAGCAAGCTTCTTCGTGCCATCTTAGAACTTAGTGATTTTTTCCTCACACTAAAGAAGAAAGCTATTGATCTGCTTCAATAATTCTTGATGATTTTTTGTAGGTGATTTTTGTGAATGTTGAATGAGTGTATCATATGGCTTATAGACAAGAAAAGGGTTGCCTTCATGAGATCCAGGTGAATGAATTTTCTAATTTATTTGCTTCATAATTTGGATCTTGCAGAATTTGTTTTGGAAAAATATTTGGAGGTTGTAGATTGTGTGTTTTGTGTGGTTCAATGGTTCAATAATCAAGACAAAAGATGCCATAATATTCAAATTTTAATCTGGTTCTAATCAATAGACTTTTGGGGTTTTTAATTAATTCAACTTTACATGAGTGCCAAGGGAAAATTTTGTTTTATTGGGATATGATTGCAGATGGGTTTCTAGAATTCTTTGATGACAAAAAGTTGTTGAAAGGAAACCCTCACAATTTGAGAAGTGAATTAATACGTAGGAGTGTTCATTGTGAGGAAGAAAAGGGAAAAAATAATTGCAAGGAAATGCTCGGATGTAGCAGGTTGCCACTAAGGTCATTTTCAGACATGTCCTTGTACAATTGTGCATACATTTAAATGTGGTTAGGTTTTTTTTGTTGTTGTAGTGGGTGTGAAAAAATCATGCAAATATTGTCTTGGAACTGTCGCTCTATGGTATGATGTTTTTATTCGTATCTGGCTTCAATTTTGGGGTTTTAAGTATTGTTAGGTTCTCAGGGTTTGAATTTGTTAGTTAAGCATATTTTTATTAAATCTACTTACCAATCTGGTTACAAAAAGAAGGAATTCATCCCCTACATTTCAAGAGGCGCATTTTCTTTGTGATTTTTGTAATATAAGCTTGTCAAATATGTCTTTCTTGCGTTTCTCAAATGTTTTCCATTGTTGTTGATTTTTATGGGCATACATCTCTCATCTTAGAGAGTCTGATATGTATTCTTCACTGTCACTTTGCTAAATGGAGTTTCCCTTTTGTTTTTAACCTTAATCTTTGTAGGTTTGAAAGATTGAGGTTGGTTTGATGGTCGTCATACCAAAACCCATTTTTTGTTGCATGGGATGGATATTATTTCTATTTAAAGTAACAACCTTGTTGTATATATCTTTATGGTAGTATTTTGTATATATCTTTTCATTAATATTCGTTGAAGCCATCATAAATTTGTCTTCTTTAATGATGGTGTGAGAGAAAAGTTTTGAAGTTGAATGGAATAGATTCTTCATACAATGCAAACATAGTTTGAAAGTTGGATGTTCAGGACCATCAAATGTGATTCAAAATTAGAATTAATGACTCAAGGAAGCTAGACACTAGTGACAAGTGTTTGTAGATATAATAGAGGGCTTTAGACATTGTAAAAATTTCAAGGAGTATTATTGCCAATTTTCTCACAAGAGTTTTAAGAAGAATACTAATTAGTAATGACTATAGGTTTATATATATGTGATTGTTAAATATTGGCAACAACCATTGGTAATTTTTTAAAAAAGTCTCAAACTCTAAATTATTATTTTTTTGAAAAATTATAAATCCAGCCATGGCTATCTTACTTTTTTTTGTTAATTTATAGCTTGTAACTTTGAGTGGTTATTGTTGTTGATGCTATGTTAGCATCACATCATTTCAAGTTTATGGGTGAAATTTCTATTACCGCAATATGTTTTCCTATTTTGGATGAAATTTTTCTTTTTTTAATAAAAGATTGGTGTTATTTATTGTGAAATACTAGCCATTGTAGTAGGTAGCTTAGTAGGTATTTGTAAGAATGTCATTTGGATTTTTTGTTTTTAATATTTTCTAGCTTGTAGCTTAATATGAGTTGGGCTTAAATGTGGTGTGCCTACAACAATTTGAACATTTCTTGTTTGAATCTACACATGTATCTAATTGCTATATAATTCCATAAGAAACCCATAAAGTTTCATCCATACTGGAACCTTGTGGGTTGTTTCTATTTCCAATATTCAGGTATGGTCGTAGGCTTACATTTTCATGGAACTAGGTCTCCTCCCAGACCCTGCTTCAGATGTAATCACAAATAAGTCTTGGTTGCTGAGGAAACACAACAACATTGCCCACAATTTTCCATTTTGCTAGAGTCTATTTTTTCAAAGGTATGATTTAAACCGTTAGCTATTAAAATGACATATAAGGTATGTCCACACCAATATCCGTGTTTTCATTTTTGAGGTTAATCCCTAACCCATTCTGGCTGCTTTGAAGATGGGACACAATATTTGCTATTGGTTCCTTGCTTTTAACCACTTCAAATTGCCTGTCAATATACCTGAGGTATGCTAGCTCATAAATAGTTTTTTACCACAATATATGATCTTCACCAAGTTTCACTTTATGTAATTCATTGACACCAAATTAAATGTTATAAGTGCAATTACAAATGGATGTTGTTTTCATTTCCATTTCCATTTGGACATGACCAAATTGCTGAGCATGTTTCAACTTTTAACTCTACTTTGTTCAAAAATAAAATTTCCTTAACAAGAATTTTTAGTTTCTTCTTTCTTCTCTATGTTTTCTAATGGCTTGGATAAAATCACAAAAATGAATGAAAGAAAAAATATTTATTGCTAATGTGTGGTATTGCTTTTTCTTATGAAAAAAATGTCATGACTGCACATTAATACTTTTAATGTACCACATTACTTTATTTTATGTCCTTTGCCCAATGCCATTTGTAGCATACATTCTAAAAATCAAATTATATCATCGAAGGGTCTTGAATAGTTGGTCTATTCTATTAATATTGTTCTTATTAATTAAATATAGGCTTTCTTACAAAGAGGCCTAGAATGAACATAGTAGGGTAGTGCAAATCAACACTTTTCTTTAGGTGTGATGTTGTAATGGTACCACACTTTTCCTTTGTATAGAACAATTTTTTTCTGTTAAAACTTATAGTTAATGGAAAGGTTTAGATTTCTCTAGTGATTGAAGAGATTCAAAGAAAAAGATTTGATTAAGTTATCTATTTATTCTTTTTCATTTTGTAACAAGTTAATGATTTACCCCTATTTAAACATAGGCATAGTTTATGACATGATTACGAGTTGAATGTATGATAAATTACTAGGTATCAGTCAAAACTCAAAAGTGTTTGAAATGGGTAAGAAGAAGAAGGTGGTGGAAGAGATGACATAGGGCATGGATTGTTTTTTGGTATGTAGAATTACTCTAAAGTAACATCTAATAATTATAATGTTAATGCAACTATGTTTAATTGTTTGTTATTTATGATTTAAATGTTTTTGGAAGTGATATGTTCGATTATTGAGGAGATTGTTGGATTTGGTTGTTTATTGCTACTGCTAGGATATGTTGTTGTCATTCATGTCAACATATTCCTATGAATTATTCCGGTGAGTTTGGAGAAGGTTTTTGGTCTGGTTTTGTAGTTTGGTTTTGCTGATCACTGTTTTGCAGAATCCGGTATTCCCTCCGGTATATTCCAATGTGATTGGATATCGTGCTGAGATTTTGGATTATTGTTTGGGATGATCTTGTGTATCTTCATTTCAGATGGTTCATGATTTGGTGTGCCACAAGTTATCTTTCTTCATGACAATTGCTGATTGGTTGTGTTCTTGAGCATTAACGTTGACAAATGAAGATTTGAAAAGTGGTATTGGTGTAATTGTTCCAGATGTTTCTAACATTCTTGATGGTGTTTCCTAGTCATGTCCTATTTTTTTTAGTGATCAACATTGATCGTTGAGCAATTTTTTGGTGATTTCTTTGAACCGGTGATAATTTGCATGTTATGTAGTATTTCTGGTGGTGTAGTGTGTTGCGGTTGATCTTGGTAGGATTTCCGGTGGATGTAATAGTTTGAGAATTTGAATTAGGTCCATACTACGTATTGGTTTGGTGGTCGATCTTTGTATCATGTAATGTAACTTTTATATTATGAGTTGAGGGTTGAGGGTTTAGCTGACATTGTTATCAAGGTTGATGATTTGAATATATAGGTGATATACTCATGTAATTTGTGTGTCGGTATTGTGTCTGCATTATCAGAGAGAGGTAAATGTGCAAACAAGGATATATCATTCAATGAAGTGTTGTGGTGAGTTTGGTGTTACAGGGCAGACAACTGTGCTTAACTAGAACTGTCATTAGGTATTTGTAGATGCTATTATTGTAGTTCATTCCTTCTGGATTGTAGTTCGAATCATATTATGAGTCAGTGAGACTTCCCTGAGGGTTGTAGCCTTCCGGGCATATATATTTTGAGCAGTGAGCTCTAGGCAGTGTGCTTGAATGTGTGTGCATTCCCCATTGTAATATTTTCACATACTACTACAGAGTATCATCTTATTGTGGGTAGGTTCCCACCGTGGTTTTTTCCTTAACCAAGTTTTCCATGTCAAAATCTTGGTGTTGTGTGTTGTGCTGTTAATTTTCTTATTTGTTATTGTCATGTTTTATTAGTTTATGTTTTGGAAGTTTAATCTGTTGATCCGGTGAAGATTGATTCACCCCACCCCCCTCTTAGTCTTCCATCTTGATTGCTGCTAACAATTGGTATCAGAGCTAGATCCTCTAGTAGAAGCTTAATCACTTGAGGAGATCCATGATGGTAGCTCAAGGTATTCTTTTCAAGAAAGACAATCCGAGGTTTGATGGAAGCAACTACACTGCATGGAAGAAACAGATGGAGGTGCACTTGAAATGTCTTGGAGAATATTATTGGAAGATTACTAAGAATGCCTATGTTGTTCCTCAGAATGGACTATCCACTCCTAATGAGGTTAAGGAAGCTAAATATAACATTAGAGCAAAGGAAGCATTACTCAATGCCCTGACTGATTCTGAAATGACAAATGTTTTGGAACTTGAGACCGTACATGAGATCTGGGTGAAGCTTGAGATCCTATATGAAGGTGAAAGTCAAGTGAAAGTTGCTAAGTTGTAGAGTTTAAAAGGAAAGTATGAGACATTAAAGATGGGAGAAGATGAAAACATACATTCATACATGGCTAAGGTGAATGAGCTTGTCCTTGGTATTAGATCTACCGGTGGAAATATTGAAGAAGACGAGATTGTTGCTAAGGTGCTAAGATATTTGCCTCCTGCCTATAAACATAAGGTTGCCACTATTGATGAGATCCAGAGTGTGACTACAGTGACAAGGGATGTATTGGTTGGAAAACTTGCTGCATTTGAGCTGAGCGAATTTGGTGAATCACATGGAAAGTCTAAGACAAAATTCAAAGCATCAACATCTGTGTCCAGTAAGCAGAATTATGAACCCGATGAGTGCAAGATATCCAGATATGAAAGAGAAAGGAGAGAGATAACAAAGCAAGAAAGGGAGCCTGATGAGGTTGAAGTATTGATTGCCCAAAGATTGCCTAAAGGTGCTGGTAAGTATGATGGAAAGTTTCCCTTGAAATGTTTTTCTTGTAATAAGATAGGACATTTTGCTTCTAGATGTCTGGAGAGAATGGCTAAGTATGACACACATGATAAGTTTGATAGAAATGATAGATATGTGAAGCATGAGAAGTATGATAAGGCTTATAAGTCTAACTGAAAATTTAGGAACTAGAAGAACTGATATTATGCTGCAAACAAAGGTGTTACAGATGAAGAATCAGAAGGAGATGAAGTTGTGATTATTTACATTAAAGAAGATAGACCTATGCCTAGTGATTCTACTAGCTTCTCTAATGAGGAGAAAGCTTTGGCAGCTAAGATAGAAGAAAAAGGTGAATGGGTGATTGCCAGCGGTTGTTCACATCATATGACCAGGGACAAAAGCAAATTTGTAAGCATGGAAAGGTATGATGGTGGACTAGTCATATTTGGAGATGACAAAGCCTGTGTAATCCATGGGAGAGGTTCTATTTCTTTTGATGGTAAGCATAATACTGATGATGTCTTGTATGTTGAAGGTTTGAAGCATAATCTTTTGAGTGTTGGATAGATGGTTGATAAGGGTTATGATCTACAATTCAAAGATGGTAAATGCAAGATCTTGAATGCCTTCGGTATAGAGATTGCATCAGGAACTAAGACTGAAGGTAACATTTTTCATTTGAATTCTAGTGAGAAAAGTTTCTTGATTCCTAAGATAGATGAGAGTTGGTTGTGGCATAGAAGGATGTGTCATGTAAACATTGACTCATTGATCAAGATCAGTTCTACTTAAGCTGTTAGGGATTTGCCTAAGATTGTTAAACCTATTAATCTGGTATGTAAAGAATCTTAGTTGGGTCAGAAAACAAGGATTTCTTTCAAAAGTAAATGGTACACATCAGATGGATTGTTAGATCTTGTGCATAGTGACTCGTGTGGACCTACAAATGTAAGAAGGATGTAGGGTGATAGATACTTTATGTTACTAATTGATGATTATTCTCGAATGATGTGGGTTGTCTTTTTGAAGGAAAAATCAGAAGCATTTGAAAAATTCAAGATATTCAAGGCTAAAGTTGAAACTGAGTCTAGTTTGAATTTGAAGTGTCTGAGATTTGATAGAGGTGGAGAATTCTATTCTGGTGAGTTCAATTCTTTTTGTGAGATGCATGGAATCAGAAGACAACTATCTGCTCCTAGGACCCCACAACAGAATGGGATTGTTGAAAGGAAGAACCATACTGCTTTAGATGCTGCAAGAACCATGTTGATTGAAGGGAATGTTCTGAAGGTCTACTGGAGAGAAGCTATTAGCATTGCAGTCTATACATTCAATAGAGTTCATATCAAAGGTGATACCAGTAAGAATCCTTATGAGCTTTGGTTTGGTCATGTTCCCACTGTGAAATATTTCAAAATTTTTGGTAGCAAATGTTATATCAAGAGAGATGAGGATATTGGAAAGTTTGATGCTAGAAGTGATGAAGGTATCTTTTTGGGATATTCTACAAATAGAAAAGCCTACCAGTGCTATAACAAGAGACTAAGAAAGATAGTTGAGAGTGCAAGTGTAAAGGTGGATGAAAACCTTGGGAAGGAGATCAGAGCTTATGATGAAGGTCAACATGTTGTTTTAACTCCTATTTAGCTTGAAGAGCCTAAGAAGAATGATCTGGTAGAGACAAAGACTATTGCTGCTTCCGATGAGGGTGTTCAAGATCCCGAGTCTGAAAAATCAGAACAATCAGAAGACTTCGAGGTATGTAAGATTAAATCATTCTGAGAATCAGATTATTGGTGATAAAAATAAAGGAGTAATGACTAGAATAAGGTTAGTTGTAGAAGAGATATGTTTGATTTCTAAAGTTGAACCTAAAGATGTTGTTGAAGCTTGTAAAGATGATAACTGGATTAGAGCCATGGAAGAAGAGTTACATTAGATTGAAAAGAACAATACTTGGGAACTTGTTCCTAGACCTAAGGATAAAAATGTTATTGGTACTAAATGGGTTTCTAGGAACAAATTGAATGAAGCCAGTGAAGTAGTTAGAAATAAATCCAAACTGGTTTGCAAAGGATATTCAGAGAAAGAAGAGATTGATTATGAAGAAATTTTTTCTCCAGTTGCCAGAATTGAAGTTGTTAGATTGTTGATAGCTTATGCTGCTTATAAAGATTTCAAGGTATATCAAATGGATGTCAAGTATGCATTTTTAAATGGTGATCTAGAAGAAGAAGTTTACATTGAATAGCATGATGGATTTTCACCGTCAGATGATGGAGACCGGGTATGCAAGTTGAAGAAAGAAATTTATGGTTTGAAACAAGCCCCTAGAGCTTGGTATGCTAGATTAGATAAATACTTGCTAAAATTGGGATTTGTCAAAAGTGCTACTGATAGTAACTTGTACTTTAAAATTGAAAATAACAACATTTTGATTGTTCTGATTAATTAAAAAAATAGGTTTTCAGGACCTGAAACCTTTAACATAAGTTTTAAGAAAGGACACCAAAAGGATCAGAGCTTAAGAGCCACATACAAAAAGACTGGTAAAAAAACCAGTGAACAGAAAGGACAACAAAACTAACAACAACTAATAAACTAAGAAGGCGCTACACATAAATTTTCTTCAACAAGTCCTCTACCTTTGTCACTATCTGGTCGTAAGAAGCCCTGATAGCTTTAAGGTCTTCCAGATCCTTATTGGGTTTTTTATCCTTCTTTTTGCCTCTGGTGCGGGTTCTGGGACCTTGAACTTCCCTTGTTCCTTCCGTTTTCGGGTCAATGTCCAGGATTTCCTTTTCATCATCCAGCTTACTGATGAGAGTGTTGGTGTTGTTGGCTGAAATCTTCAGGATGCTAAGGCTCTGTTCAACAATGTTCAATAGGCACTCCTCAATTTTACCAATTTTGCCAACAGTTTCCATGAGGGTGTGGTCATTAATGTTAGCAAGATTCTTTCTTTCCAGCAAATCCTTCTCAATTTTTTTGAACCTGGGGTTGAAAGCATCTCTTATGTCTTCAGCTTTGGCGATGGTACTTTTTAGGTCCTCTATGAAGTTGGCCATGGTTTTCCCTTCCCCTGTATTGATGGTTTCTAGGATCAAGATTCTATTACAGAGTTTTTTATTTTCGTCCACAGCTTTCTTGTAACCATTGATGAGCCACTCCATAGTTTCCATGAAACCTTGCAAACCCTTGGGGGGAGGGTTAGAGGGGGGGTCATCTTTTCTAGGGGTTGTCTTTTCCTCTTTAGGAGTGTGCTATATGGTTGTGTCAATAGCCCTAAGAACCTCTTCCATGGTCTCCTTTTCCAGAATCTGATCATCTTCCAGGGCCTTAACCTGCTTGTGGGCTTCCAGTTCCTTAACAGTCTCCTCTTTCTTCTTGTGCTTTTTCCTTGCCTGGGTGTGAGCTTTAGTCTTCTTCTTCAGCCGCCCTTGAGGGTGCTCCTCCCCAAAGTCATCCGAAGTCGCTTCATCTGAGGAAATGCTAATTAGGGGACTGCCTTTAGGCTTTTTGCCCTTATAGGATGAGGGTCTAGCTTTGATGTGTTTCCTCTTCTTCCCACTTTCATAGTCTGAGACATCCATGCTGTCCTTAGTATCAGTCGAAGGATCACTTTCAGACTACTCTTCCTAAGAGAAGGAAGGGTCAGATCCTTCATCCTCATAATCCGCAGAGGGCTGCATCTGAGCAATTTGGTTGGCCTTAAGGTGGTTGTAGATTAGAACCATAAGGCCTTGGTGCATGGCCATATCACCCCATGGGTTCTCTTTGTAGGCCTTGAGGGATGCATTCATCGAACAAAGCAGAAAATAAGGGAAGCTTACCTTATCATTGTGCCTAAAGTGATTTAGTAGAACAAAGTGATAACCATAAACTATGGTGAACCTACCATCTAGAGTGATGTACCGCATTAAAACAAAGAGGACTTCCCGCCAGGTTTTGACAAAAGCCCTGGGCGGGTAGTAGGTTTTGCTCAACTTTACCAGTCATTTCTTCTCTTTCTCGGTGACTGGGTATTTTTCGATAGCTTCCCTACTAACTTTCCTATCTCTGTAGAAGTTGCACCCTTCTCTTGTGAGGCCAGTAGCTTGAGCAATTAAATCTTCATCGATTTCTACAGTTTGGTCTCCCATTTTCAGCATGCCCTTTTTCCAGTTTTTGCAGAAAAAAATAGTGATCATACTGTCACGACCGTGGAGTCTCTCCATGAATTTCGAGAAGCCACCCTTCTATAGAATGTCCCAAACCTCCTCCTTCTATTTCCATCTTTACAACTACTTGGTTCATATCGCCTCCTATTATCGCCCATGTTGTCGCTGCTCAACACCAAATTTTGAACCTTGCAAAGTAGATTAGTCGGTGAGTTTTTCAGAGCTATCAAAGTGTAAGGACCCACTTGACCTAACCCTAGTTAAACCAAACTTAAACTCGCTGTTTTAATTAAAAATTAAATTAACCATTATTGCACATGCAAGAGCAATGATTATCAACATGCAAGTAATAGATAAGTAACTGAACAACCATGCAACTCATAAATAACATGTAGAAATTAAATGTGCATGCGAAAAATAACAAACTAAAATTACACATGAGGACCGCATAGAATGCAAACCATAATTAATTAAGATGTCGAGTTATGTGTGCGCATGTGTAGTGTAAATTGTATGCATGGGATTATTACAAATTAAATTAACATGCAAAAAACTCATTATTAAATAATCTACAAGATAATTAAATATGACCATGCATGCATGCGTAAATGAAACTAATCTAAGAAAGTAAATCATGCATGTTAGTGGGTTAGTATGTTAGTAGCCTTTTTTCTTCTTTTCTTTTGTTAGTTACATTGCATGGCGACTTCCTCTAGCTTTACATCAGGTTACCTTATAGGTCCTTTTTCATAACTTCTACATGCGACCACTCTAGTCTTTACAATGAAATAAAATATACATCTTTAATTATTACATAAAATTTTATCTGGAATCTCTGACTTTCTTTGTCTCCGAATGTGTCACCTTCGTTTGACCTGGATAACCTCCTCTCGCAAACTAGATGACAGACATATGACCCAGGTGTCTTATCCGCCCAACCAAATGAAGCATAAGCTTCCCAGTGCTCTTGATAAGCTCCCGTCCCTCACGACGGAGTATCCTAGCAAGCCGGTACCAATTGGCAATAAAGGAATCCTGTGCAATCATGTAGAACTAACAACCCATCCTAGTTGAACTAACTACATGTGCTATGGCAGGGAGATAAATAAATATGATGGCTATCATTATCCTATTGGGGAGGTGAAGAAAATCACCCTTCCCTGGTTAGCCCATAACAAGCACTCTCGTTCCATAAATATCCCTCATAGACAGAAAAATAATTAACCCTCCGCGGATTAATGTTAGATAATTTTATATATATATATATATATATATATATATATAGCTTTTATTCTTTTATTAAAAATTCTTAAATCAATCTTAAAGTTAGAATTTACCACTATCAAGACTTTCCAAACACAACAACATTTTTTGAAAGTTATTTTATTTTCAATTATCAATTTTTTTTCCATATTTTGTTAGTACTCTCATAAGCAGTTAACATAATGCGTATTCAATGATAAAAATAACAGCAAATAATCAAAAAGAAATCAAGATTCACATACCTAATGGAATAAATCTACAAAGGAATGCAATGATTAAAAATGATACAGGTGGGAATACTTAGCCTGACATTTAAGTTGACTAAGAAAATACTCTAGAAATCAAAGAGAAAACTCTTAGTGAGAATAAACTCAAATCAGTGTTTGGAATGTGTTATGGAGATTTCCGAAATTTTAATTTAGGTAAGTGTGGAAGCATAGAAATTGAATTATGATTCGAGGCAGTCAACTTTCAGTGATGAACACATATCATATTCAGTCATGATATAGTCATAATGTTTCAATCATTTCTTAAAAACCCAGATCTTAATTTCTCTAAAATTTTCACAGAACTTAGAAATCTTTGAAATGCAAAAACCCAGTAAATTTCCTAAAAACCCAGTTTCTATTGTTTAAGATACATGGAGTAGAAGTCGTTGACAACACAACTGACACATCAAACAAACTAGCATTAAATCCACAATATCCAATTACTCTCAGCACAAAACAATACCAGTCAATCGATTTCATAGATAGAATTCTTATGGTAAAGAAGAGATTAAAAACTTACCTTGAACAAATTAATTTCTCGTACTTAAATTTTTTATCAAAAATTATGACAAGAAGAACAAATTTTAAAGGAAAAGATCAAATTAAGACTCAAATAAAATATGTAAAATAAATGAACCTGGCCTTTGAGAAAGAAGAATCACAGACGTTTCCCCAATTTCAGATAATCTCTTCAATCTACCTTGTCGACTTCATAGAAATCACACGAATCAAGAAGCTCAAAAGGAATTGGAATGAATCAAATAAGAGATTTATCCCTATACTTATAAATATTAAATTCTCTAAAAATAAAATTTAACTAATTGCATGATTAAGTTCTAAAAATAAAACCAAATTTTTAATTATAAAATGCATGATTAGAACTCACAAATAATTCTTAAATTAAATCACAAATTTGTTAGCATGATTTTAAAGATTTAGTTTTAAAGAAAATAATCTACTAATTTAATTATTTAGTTTTCATCATGCCTTGCATGTCGTCTATATTTTTAGCACATTATTTTCCCTAAATTTAGTATCTTACTATTTACTCATGCATTGTATCTTGTATGTCGAAAATATAATTTATAATCTTGATTATACATATATATTTAAATTATTTTATTAATTAATATTTTAATAAATTCCTTGAATTAATCCCTTTTTTTTAAAATTAGTCCTCTAATTATTTACAAGATGTTATCTCTTTAAATAGCTTTTATTTATTTTATAATTTAATTATCAAATAACTTATTTTTTTTTAATTACTCACTTTTAAATAATTATATTATAATTAATTTCTAGCTTGATTGTAATATTAAATACTTGTATATTTAATAATTTATCCTTATTATTATTATTTTTTTATTTTAATAATATTATTTTATCATTTTATATTAAACTCCCTAATTTAATTTACTAATTGCTTATCTAATTGGGTACTTTGCACAAGGTTCCAATACTTAGGTTGCTACTGACAAGCTAGAAAAACCCCTCCTCAGTCATATGTTTGCCTTCGACGATTAACCTGCAACTTACTCCAACTCAACAAAAGGTTGTCAGATCACGATAATAAAATGCATTATTCATATTATCAGGTTTAAAATCTAATTAAAGCATTAATATCATTAATGATCATAATTAAAAATAATAATTCATCATCATTAAATAACGATATTATAAAATAACTGAACATCATTAATGTCATTAAACCACAAAATACCATCTAACATCATGGAAAAGCTAATCAAATAATTACGTGTAGAATGTCAACAGTATAAGTATCTGACATAGTAAAGTAAATCTAACTAGGGTCTAAGTCGGGTCATGACACAAAGTTACCCAGAAAGCGTGGGAGCTTATGGCATTGGTAATATAATAAATGAGTCTCTCATTATTATAATGACTCGAAGTACTCAAGTTAGTTCTTTTCATAATTATCCTATCCATCAAGTATCTTAGGAGTAATTTTATAGCGATCATAGCAAATGATTTGCTTGATATCTTTAGGGAGTCCTTGTTCTCCCATCCACGTGGTAATTGCTTCCTTGTTAACCGCCGCAGTGGCTGCCCAGTCAGCTTCTCGGTCCACTCCACCTATAGCTTTAAAACTGTAAGGGATGCTTAGTGAGATGGTGCTGGTACAAGCTCACTTACAAGAGGAAAGGGTGGAACATCAGCTTATGTATGAATCAACCTAGGCTACTACTAACTATCATCCACCCACTGCCATTTCGAGCCATTGGCCTCCCGGTATATGTGGGATATGTAGCTTTTTTTAAAGGTGCTAATTATGTCTCTAGCAGATATGATGATATTGTTGATCGACCATGAAGGTTTTGAGACCCCCTTAAGACAATTTATAATATTGTTTGAGTCCCCTTCAATCCATAGGTGGGAACAATTCCTTTTCTTTGCTAGGAGGATACCTTGGAGAGAAGCCATCGCTTTGGCTTTATGATTAGTTTGAGTTCCAATAGGGACAACAACCATCTCCTTACACATTCCTTTGTCATCTCTTAGAACAACTCCACAACCTGAAGGACCCAGGTTACCTTTAGCAGCACCGTCAAAATTGACTTTGAACCAGCCATGAGGGGGGGTTTGCCATTTAACTTCAAGCCTTCTGTTATGAGTGAGGTTTGGATTGTCGGTACCCTTCATATTCCACACCCTCAAAATATTTGCTTCCATTGTATTGTTTGAAAAGCAAGGACCCTCAATGATCCCTATATTTTCCTGAATCACCCATTGGATTTTCTGGAACACAATATCCTGATTGAGGGAAATATCCCTGAAGATTCGATTATTTCTTTCTTTCCATAAACCCCATAGGATGTGAGGAAGCGAGAGCTGCCACAAATCTCAAAAAAGAATTAGTCCATTTTATGTTCTAGGAGGAAAACAGATCAGTGATGGTGTTGGGAAACACCCAGGCAATGCTAAAACTATTAAGAAATCTTTCCCATATTGAGGCTGAGAAGGGGCAGTGAAGGGCAAGGTGGTCCATAGACTCTTCTTCCTGAAGGAATAGAGCACATCTATTAGGGAGAGCAAATCCTCTGCATTTCAGGTTATCAAGGGTCAAGATTTTATTATGGAGAACTGTCAAGAAGAATAAATTGATCTTGGGGGTTAGGCCTCTAATCCAGACTTTAGACCAGAAGGGATTACCTAAAGGATTAGGGGACAAAACATGATACATAGAGGAAACAGTAAGGACACCTTTTGGATCATGTTTCCAGATCAGGGAGTCAACCTCTTTGTTCAACCAAACCACAGACAAATGGATCTTGAGCTTAGAGAGGCTTGGGTGGATGCTTTCAATATTCTGCCATTCATTACTAGTCCTGTATTCAGCAAATAAGGAGCCAAAAGATCTTACACAAGCGGAAGCATAAGGGGCCCATTCAGTGAATTCTATCAAAGGCTTATCAAAAAGCTAGGGATCCTCCCAGAATTTGACTTTCCTACCATTTCCAACTTTCCAAATCACACCTTTAGCTATAATTTCTTTACATTTAGAGGCATAATTCCATATGTGGGAACCTTTAATACTAATATCTGAATTGATAAAAGAAGAAAGGGAAGAGGACTGAAGAGAGTACTTACTTCACCAAATTTTACACCATTCAGTATCAAGATGAAACATTCTCCAGGCTTGCTTGGACAGAAGAGCTTCATTCAGGGTTCGAATCCTCCTCAGGCCCAGAACGCCATGGCTCTTCAGTTTGCAAACCTA
This sequence comes from Cryptomeria japonica, assembly GCF_030272615.1. NCBI lineage: Eukaryota > Viridiplantae > Streptophyta > Pinopsida > Cupressales > Cupressaceae > Cryptomeria > Cryptomeria japonica. Next base: position 597,857,529 of record NC_081407.1, read on the forward strand.
GTCCCAAGCCACCAAGGACATTCTTTTCTTGTCCTCAATGCCAGACCAAAGGAATCTTCTTTGAGGGCTCCTTTCCATCCAGCTAACTTTTTCTAGAATTTGTCCACAAGAGAACTCCAAAAGGAGTCAGGAGGAGCTGTGCCCATGGGGAGACCAAGATAATTTGCAGGAAGATCAACAATCCTACAGTCCAGGATTCTACTGATTCTTTGTTGTCTTCTTTCTGGGGTATTGATGAAAAAAACTTCACTTTTATTCCAATTGATTAGCTGACCCGAAGCAGAGGCAAACTTGCAAAGAGTACTCTTCAAAGTTTTAGCTTCAGAAATACTAGATTCCCCCATGATAATAGTATCATCGACAAATTGCTGATGAGAACAAACAAGATCCGCTGAGGGGGGGTGGAGATCCTTAAAGGAGCCTTGCAAAACCATATTTTCCATACTCCTTCCAAAACATTTTGCTATAATAATGAAGAGGATGGGGGAAATAGTATCCCCTTGCCTAAGACCTCTAGAGGCTTGGAAAAAGGGAGAAGGAGAACCATTGATAATAACAACATAAGAAGCAGAGGTGATAAGTTGGGTGATTAGAACCAAAACTCTGGGGGAGAAACCAAAAGACATTAGAACCTTCAAGAGGAAAGACCAGTCAACCCTGTCATAGGTTTTGGAGAGATCCAGCTTAAGGATGAGACCCTGCTTCTTAGCTTTAACAAGAGAGTGGATGTTCTCATGGACAATATTAATAGAGTCAAGAATTTGATGACCACGGACAAAACCATTTTGCTGGTGGTTAATAAGAGCGGGAAGGACAGAAAGCAATCTGGATGTAAGAACCTTAGAGATAATCTTATAAAAGGAGTTGCAAAGACTGATAGGTCTAAATTTGTCCATTGAGTCAGCGCCTTGAGATTTGGGAACGAGAGCCAAAAAAGTGCCATTGATTTCTTTCAAGTTTCCTAGCCCCAAAAAATTCCTTGACTCCATTGGTAACATCTTTCCCGACAATGTCCCATAAATCTTGAAAAAAGAACATTGGAAAATCATCCGGACCCGACGCTTTGTTACCATCAAAGGAGAAGACAACATTTTTGATTTCCTGATTAGAGGGAATGGAAGAAAGGGAGGCATTCTTATGTTCATCAATGAGACAAGGGATGTTAAGAAGAAGAGAAGATTGAGCTTTAGCATCCAATCTGTTATCCCTCGTTATCAATTCCGAAAAAAACCTTTTAGCTTCCTTTCTAATTTCCTCCTCCCTACTAATATCCCCTTTATCCACCACGAGTTTGGTTACCCTGTTACCTGCTTTATGCTTGATAGTCGACATGTGGAAGAATCTTGTGTTCCTATCTCCTTCCTTAAGCCAAATGCATCTTGATCTCTGCTTCCAAAAGGATTCCTCTTTGGCAATGATATCATGATATTTTTTTAGAGTCTCATTTTCATCAGCTATGGATACAGTTCTGAAACCATCTTTCTGGATTTGAGTTTGTATTTCTTTGAGGTCTTCCTAGACTTTAATTTTGGCCTAAAAAATGTTCCCAAAGATAGATTTATTCTAGATTCTTATGTTGTCCTTACCACTCTTAAGCTTCTTAACAACTCTATACATGGCAGTTCCCTCAACTTGAATGCTCCACCACTTCTGGATATTACTTTTGATGTCTGGGTGGAGGGTCCACATTTTTTCAAATTTGAAGGGGAAGTTTCTCCTTCTGTTGATGGAGTCAGTAGTAAAGGTAATGGGAAAATTATTCGAACCAACCCGAATGTGGGCCAACAAAGAATAGTAATAATGACTAAACCAGTCATCGGAAATGAGGGTCCTATCAAGACGGACTTGGATAAGATCAGTACCAGTTCTCCTGTTAGTCCAAGTATAATTACATCCCTGAATTTCCAAGTCATTGAGGGCCTGAGAGTTTATGAAATCCATAAGGGCCAACCTGCTTTCTAGCTGAGGGGGGCTTCCTCCATATTTTTCCTCCTCTCTCAAAGGAGTATTGAAGTCTCCCATAACCAGTCAGCTAAGATTCCTGAAGCTGTTCCTGGCTTGAATAAGTTTTTTCCAGAAGGAATTTATAGCCTTCAAGGTGTTGGGAGCATAAATGTTGGTGAGAACCCATGAAGTACCATCTTATAGGTGCTCAAATTTAATACAAGAGAAATTGTTATCTTGCATGATAACATGGCCTTTAACAGAATTAAGATTCCAAATGGTAGCTATACCTCTTGAAGCACCTTCAAAACTGCCGCCACTGACATTTCCTTTTTTGAAAAACTTCAATGATTCAACTTTTTCTTTACTCATTTTGGTTTCCTGAATTAGAAATATATCAGGTTTACTATCCCTTATCATGTTCCTGATAATGTCATGCTTATGGGGGTTATTAAGTCCCCTAATATTCCAAGATATAATCTTCATAGTTAGTTGCCAATACCTAACTCCTTAAGAGTCTTCTGGGTTCCATCTGCAATATTCTTGCTAGCCTCCTTGATTCTGACTGTGTGATTAGAGGGACGACCTGGGCAAGAAGAGGTATACCCGACGTCCACTTGAGTTATTCTTCTAGATTTCCTTAGAAGAGAAGTCGAGGGAGTAGTTCCTTTCTTATTCCTTTGTTTTGGTATTTTCCACTCAACGTCTATCTCAGGAGCCGCTACCAAGTTGCTTAGGATTTTGGAAATTTCTTCTTCGTTTCCCCAGATAGGGGTTCTGGAAGCATTTGAATCATTTAAATCACTGTTAGCTGATTTTGACCTCCAGTCTGAGTCCAAGAGGTTCAGGTCAAAAATTGAACATTTTTGGGCTTCTTGAATTTCAAGACTAGGCATGAGCATAGAGGAATCAGTCTTTTATTCTTGGGAGGCAGGGATTTCTCCTTCCTCTGGTTGATCATTGTCCTCTTTCAGTTCATTTCCTTCACAAGTATCAGCCACCACTTCGACTAAATCATTTGGGTATTCAGTCTGATCTTTCTGCTCCCTTAATCGAGAAGAGATTAGAAAGTTGGCAATGGTTAAATCATTCCTCAGAGCTTCTTGGGTTGAAGGAATAGAGATAGAGACTAAGGGAACTTCCTTCTTCTCCCCCAAGGGATTAAAACAATTTGAGTTTTCTTCTTTACTTTTTGAGTTTTTAACTTGCCATACCATTTTTTCTGGTGCCCTTTGATTCTCAGAATGGGGCTTGGGCTACCTAGATTCTGCCTTGGGTTTGATGGGACAGGACTTTGCCCAGTGCCCTACTTTTTTACAATGGAAGCAGGCAAAGGGAATAGATTCATATTCAATATGTTGCTTCCATGTTCCCAGCTTGGAAACTAAATCTATCTGTTCCGGCATATCTGCATCATGGGCTATCCCTACGCAAAATCTAGCATGAGTGAGTCTCCTTTTTGAAGCTGTTACTGGGTCTATAGAAAGCAGTTCACGAAAAGAGTTTGCAATACCAGAGAAGATACTTTCTGCCCAATATTCCAGAGGCAATCCTGGCAGCTTTACCCAAACTGGGACTTGTGTGAAGAGAGAATCATTCATATTCAGATTCGGTTGCCATTTATGGAGAACCAAGGCTGTCTTTCCTACCAACCAGGGACTTCCACAAAGAATCATGCATTTATCTTCTTCACAAGAGAAAGAAAAGGACAGAAGGCCTTTGGGTAAGGCCAAAATTTCAACATTACCCTTAAGGGCCCATTTTCATTTGACATAGGCCCTAACAACTTCAATATTAGGACATTATCCCATAAATTTGCCTACCAAGGAGTTCGACATACTATTTATATTATGATCCAAAACCAGATCTGGGATAGAGATAGCAAACTTACCTCTAAAAGGGTTAGATATATTCTTGATAGGAGGAAGAGAGGATTTACTAGTTGGTCTTGTTCCAAAGAGGGAAGACCATTTTTTTGATTCTTTTCCGCTCTCCCCAGAATCATCACATGGGATGGGTCCCCTGCTGGTCCCTTCCCCCAAGGGCCTAGAGGAACCCACTGTCTTCTCTGGCAGAGTACTACTAGTCTGCTAAATAGTAGCAGCTTCTGGATAGTCCAAAGGCTTATCCTTCTCTCCTATGGGACCAACTACAATCTGGCTGCTCCCATCATTGGAACCAGAGTTCCCGCCTTGCAGAGAATTTGAATTTTGAATTCCCCCATTGCCGCTTACTACTCCTTCTCTCATGCTGATGACATTATTGATGACATTATTTTTTATGGTGATGATGATATGAGTATGAAATTTGCCGATGATATGCAAAAAGAATTTGAGATGTTTATGATTGGTGAGATGAAATTTTTCTCAGGTTTGTAGATTGCATAGACAAGAAAATGTATGTTTATATCTCAAACTAAGTATGTGAAGGAGTTGTTGAAGAAGTTTGGATTAGATGATTTTAAACCAGTTGGAACTTCTATGGTGACTGGTTGTAAATTGTCTAAAAGTGATGAATCTCCTAAAGCTAATCAGAGTTTGTATAGATCTATGGTTATTAGACTATTATATCTTACTTAGACTAGGTCTGACATTATGCATGTTGTGTGTATGGCAGCTAGATATCAAGCTGATTCGAAAGAGAGTCATGTCACTACTGTTAAAACAATATTCAGATATCTTAAGGGAATTGAAGATAATGGTTTATGGTATCCAAAGAATGGTGATTTCATGTTATGTGCTTACACTGATGTAGATTAGGCAGGTGATGTTGATAATTGGAAGAGTACTACCAGTGGAGCATTCTTTTTAGGTATGAAGTTGGTTTCATGGGTCAGCAAGAAACATGATTCAATATCTTTATCTACTGCTGAATCTGAGTAAATTGCTACTGCTAGTAATTGCACTCAGATAGTATGGCTGAAGCAAATGTTGAAAGATATGAGTTATTTATGATGAGCCTACTGTTATATACTATGATAATTCTAGTGCTATAAACATGTCCAAAAATCTGGTGCAACATTCAAAGACCAAGCATATATCAATCAAACACAATTACTTGAGAGAGCAAGTCGGTGAACAGAAGGTGAAGTTGGAATATGTATCTAGAAAGGAATAAATTGATGATATTTTTACCAAGCCTTTGCCTGCAGATACATTTGTCTATCTAAGAGACAATCTAGGGGTCTCCACCCCTCCTGATGAGAACAAGATGCATTGAGTTGCATCGATCTGGTGGAATTTAGAGCCTTATTTTTTTATCCAAATTGATGTGTTGGTACTGCTCCTTTGCTTGAGTAGTCTGTTGATTTGATTGTGTATCCCATGGGGAGAGAGATTTGTGTCTAATTTTCTATCTTGGTGATCTTTGGCATTTCTGTCAAAGGGGGAGAGAGATCATGTTGAAAAATGCTTTATCTATCTTGATCTTAGGGGATTTTGCTGGTAATATTTTCTTTTCTTTGCATTGATTGTTTTTCACATTCATATGTTGCCATCAATGCCAAAGGGGGAGATTATTGGATTTGGTTGTTCATTGCTACTGCTAGGATATGTTGTTGTCATTGAGTTCACCATATTCCTGTGAATTATTCCAATGAGTTTGGAGAAGGTTTTTGGTCCAGTTTTGTAGTTTGGTTTAGCTGATAACCATTTTGCAGAATCCGGTATTCCCTCTGGTATATTACAATGTGATCAGATTTTGTGTTGATATTTTGGATTATTGTTTGGGATGATCTTGTGTATCTTCATTTCAGATGTTTTATGATTTGGTGCGTGACAAGTTATCTTTCTTCGTGATAGTTGTTGATTGGTTGTGTTCTTAAGCTTTGATGTTGACATATGAAGATTTGAAAAGTGGTATTGGTGCAACTATTCTGGATGTTTCCAATGTGCTTGATGGTGTTTCCTATTCATGTCTTATTTGTTTGGTGATCCGCATTGATCGTTGAGCGAGTTTTTGGTGATTTCTTTGAACAAATGATAATTTGTGTGTTATGTAGTATTTCTGGTGGTGTAGCGTGTTGCGATTGATATTAGCGGGATTTCTGGTGAATGTAATCATTTGGGAATTTGAATTAGGTCCATACTATGTAATGCAAATCATAATATTGGTTCGGTGGCCAATCTTTGTATCGTGTAATATAATTTTTATAATTATGAGTTGAGGGTTGAGGGTTTAGCCGACCTTGTTATCAAGGTTGACGATTTGTATATATAGGTGATATACTTATGTAATTTGTGTGTCGGTATTGGGTCTGCATTATCAGAGAGAGGTAAATGTGCAAACAAGGATATATCATTTAGTGAAGTGTTGTGGTGAGTTTGGTGTTGCAAGGCAGACAACTATGCTTAACCGAAACTATCATCAGGCATTTGTAGATGCTATTATTGCAGTTCATTCCTTCCAGATTGTAGTCTGAATCATATTGTGAGTCAGTGAGACTTCCCTGAGGGTTGTAGCCTTCCAGGCATATATCTTTTGAGCAGTGAGATCTAGGAAATGTGTGTGAATGCATGTGCATTCCCCACTGTAATATTTTCACATACTACTGCAGAGTATCATCTTATTGTGGGTAGGTTCCCACTGTGGTTTTTCCCTTAGCTGGGTTTTCCACATCAAAATCTTGATGTTGTGTGTTGTGTTGTTAATTTGCTTATCTGTTATTGCTATGATTTATTAGTTTATGTTTTGGAAGTTTAATCTGTTAATCTGATGAAGATTGATTCACCCCCCTCCTCCCTCTCAGTCTTCCCTCATGATTGCTGCTAACATGATCCAACTTGTTTTTCATTTCCATAGTGAATTCTCTGTTTTCCCTTTTTCATTTCTTTTCTTGTAGAATTTTCTAGCCATTGGAGGGAAGTAATGGAGACCATTTTCAACCCCAATCTGTTAAGAAAAAAGTGCCAAAAGGAGTCCAAATGGGTAGTGATGAAAAGAAACCTATAGTACTTTATATTGGTCATATACCACATGGATTTTATGAAAAGCAAATGAAAGGTAAGGACTGTTTATTGTACAAACGAAAATATTTTTTTGTTTTGATTGGATGATTATCATTTTTGTCTGATTAGTGATTGATGATTTAGAAATTGAGTCGTGTATAATTTGAGATTTATTTTTCATTTCAATGTGGGCCCAACTTGATGCTATTTATATTAACCTTGTTTCAATCTTCTACATCTCCATGCTTGTTTTCACCCTTTTTTTGGACATAAGTTTAGTATCTTCATGTTCATACAACTCTAGAAGAGACTATCTTTTTGTCTAGAATTGTCTAGAGGGCCTATCAAAGTATGTTCAGTTCTTTAGAACATCTTTTACGATAACTGCAATTTAATAAAATTATTTTTTAGGATTTTTCACACATCTACCTATACAAATGAGCATACACAAACCTAGAAAAATATTAAAGAGGCAGATGTCATAAGCTAACTTATTAATGCTATTTTTAGAAATTGGGTGTTTACTTGTGATAAATATCTATATTTGTTGCATTGTATATCAACTTCCTTATGTCATCAAATACAATGGCTAATACCCTATTTCTAATTAGTTCAATCCTAACATCACATGAAACTTATGTTTCTTAGTTTATCTGCATTTTCTCTTTATCTATTTACAAGCTTAATTTCATTTCTTGTTATATTAATGACACGTTAGGGTTGGTGGGGTTTGGGCCACTTTCTTAAAGTTTTAAATGGGTTATGTAGGTTGTGAAATTTTCCCAAATGTTTTAAAAGTTGTATTTTATTTTAATCGATAATGATTTGTGTCCTTCTGAATTTGACTTGCAAGTGTGGTTGTCGATGAGCTTTAGTTAACTACTAATAGAGGCAAATTTCCATCACCCTTATAAAATAAAATAGGATTATGCAATATTTAGTTACTAGATGCCAATTACAACTGTGAATTCTGACCAAATACTACTGAATTTTTAAATAAGTCATCTACTATAAATATGTCATGTACTATAAAGTAAATAACTTCATGTACTTGCCCAAATTCTACCTTTTCTCAAATATATAAATGTGAACCATTGTACACTTCAAAACTCTCAAAAATTCTATCTCTACTCAAATATATAAATCCATACTATTGTACACTTCAAAACTCATAAGGACTTTTGTTTTGTTGTTTTTAATACAACAGGTCAAGTCAAGAACTTTATTTGATAATATTTTAATGTTTGATGACCCTTAATATGCAAATAAGTTTAGCAAAGGAGACATGGGGAAAAAATAAAGATGTGAGTCAATTGTGTTTTAAAATTATCCATTATAAATATTTGAGCATGAATGTAGAGTTGTTCATGCTTATTCTGATGATTTTATTCCTTGTTGCTTTTTCAAGCTAAAAAGACAACATTTAAAGAAAGAGGAAGAGGTGATGTATCTTACAACGCAGTCTACTTACAATTCACATTGCTTACTTCCTACTAAAATCATGGGCTTTTTAGTGTAATTGAAGTGTTTAGTTGTTGATACTAAAACTTGACTTGAAATTCCTGTAGGGGAAAGATAAGTCTGTTAGGCCCAATATGGAAAGCTAATGTACTGAGAGGGGAGGGGTGAATCAGTACTTCAAATCCTTTTATCAACAATATCTTTACTGTTATGCATAAACCAAAAACTGTTGTAACATAACATAAAGCTAAAACAAATAGATAACAATCATACATGATTCACTCCATAACACATATATTTTGGTTACGTAGAAACTCTTGGTTAGAGAGAAAAACTGTGGTGGGGATGGCACCCACAACTTCACTACTGCAATAATAAAGAGTGCTTGGTTAGAGCTACATGTTTATCTATTTCTGATAGCTTACCCTGTTAGGAGTATCAAGATCGTTAGATCTACCTTGCTAAAGGATTTTACAACACTTATTCTAAATGTTGCACCTGGTTAAAGGCTTTACAATTTATAGACTTTGTTAGAGTCTTTTACCCTGTTAAAGGTTTCTCTTACAACTTCAAAATATTACAATAAAATCTTTACAAATATCTGCAACTTTACATATGGAATGTTATAGCAGATTCTATGTGCTCAAAATGAGATTACCTTGCTTATAGCATACCCTGGTAACCCATAGAATAACTCGGTAAACCCTCCTGTTTACTCTGTTCCTTGACTATTCTCTGAAATCCTTCTCGGTGACCTCTGTGTCTCTGTAACAATCATAACACTCAGTGCTTTCCCATGATTTTTCTTTTCACATATGTCTGTCTTCACACTCATACACACATACCTCTATATCTCTTCATATCTGATCTCAATCCATGCTGTATAAATAGATCTCTTATGTCGGTGATCTGGTTCATTGCTTTGATCTTACAAACATGATTTATCGAATGAATAACCATACAAAATATTTCATTAGATAGATGACCTCAAAATCATACACAATCCTTAAGTGCAATTTCCAATGTGATAACGGTTCTTTGTTCCTCGATCTTGTAACACGTTTCCACATGTGTGTATAGGTTCAATGAATCTGGTAACATGTTTCACTCAGTGTATATCAACTTGATGTATCATTATTTCTGCTCAGTAGACATACAATGTTACTCGGTAGATAGCTCGGTGTATATTGGGCTCTGTGACTACTTTCTTCTATAACCGACTGCTCTATGCATACCGACTGAATGTTTCGGTAGTAGTAACCGACTAGAGTGTATAGAATGACTTTGGAAATAAAACTAATGGCAACTTAATAAGTAGTAACAATCTCCCCTTTTGAAATTAGTTGAGATGTTTGACAAAACTACTTTCAAAGTCATAACTCAAAAATCTATATACTTACAAAATTTGACTAGACAGACAGTATATACATTTGTCAATGAAATAGTATATCTAGATATACTCCCCTTATCAATATACTGTACAAAACTCTGATTTTGCATGCTCGGTGATCAATGTTCTGTATTAACTGTTCGGTTGTCACTGCTCTTCTCGTCAAAATTAACTGTGCATATGAATACTCTATTCTGCTCGGTATACTCCCCTTGTATACTACACTCCCCCTGTATACTTTGATACTATTCTCCCCCTTTTTGACAAACATCAAAACTTAGTTACCATTTGGTGGAGGCAACTGGTCAAAAATGGATTTGTACTTTGTCCTTGCATTGGTGAGAGCGACAGAGAGGACATCCTTGACACTGTCCATGAGTGAATTGTGAACTGTAATGTCAGCTAACAGTGAAATTAGTCCATCTAAGGTGCTTCCCTCTTGTTGAGTGGATAGGGAGGTAGCCTTGTTGATCTGTTATTGGACGGATGAAAGATGAGGAATGAATAATGTTTGAAGAGTCATTATATCCATCCTAATCTTGTGCTCTTCATTCCTAAGTTCCAATTGTTGAGCCATGAGCTTTTGTAGCTTTGTATAAAAATTCTGAATAGATTTTGGCTCAGTGGTCAACTTATTTGAGAGATCAGTGATCTCTTTCTCAATCACTTCTATTTTATTATTGATATCTTTAATGAATAAAGAAAATGTACAGAGTTTCTGAAATAAATAAAGAATGTGCTTGAGTTGAGGGGACAACTCAGCAATAAATTTGACAAGTTTTACTTTGCCAATAGCAATAGCTTTCTGTACCTCTTCAATCATTTTAGCAGTGAGCTCTTTGTCCTTTAACTTGCTCAAATATTTGGATGCGTCTACTCCAGATGTCTCAATTTTAGTTAGGAGTTCATCTAGTTGAACATGAATGGCTACATCTGTTGTCACTGTAGCTTCAGGTAGCATATCTGTTAATTGTGCTTTCACCTTCTGAAGTACTTTGTTTTTCTTTTGAATAGCCATTTGTTTCTCCTATTCTGCTTTGGCTTTGCATAGTTCACCGAATTCAATGAGTGCTTGCCCTTTTAATTTGGATATGTCAACATTCGACAACACTATTGGTTTTGATAAATCTAATTTGAAACTATGCTTTTTCATCTTCTTTTCTTTACCTTTCACCGGTTGAACTAATGCAATGGCTTGTGAGGCTTGTTGACTCTCGGTAGGTTGCTCGGTAGAGGCAACACTTTTATCAATTTCTTGAACCTCTGATGTAGCCTTTGTTGTGTCCATCAGTGCTTCTGTGCATGGGGTCTCGGTTGTAACATTTTCAGTGCTAGAAGGAGCTTGAGAGGTTTGTCCTTCGGTGGCCTGAGACACAGTTTCTCCTTCTTCCAGACTTGTGACCTTCTGTTCCTTGTTCAGTATCCTGAGGGGCCTCAATTGAAATAGGCTGAGTGACCGGAGGATAGGGCTGAAATTGCTCCAAAACTGACTCACTGGATACCAGTTTGGCATATGCATTCCCTTCTATCATTTCCTATTCAGGTGCCTTAGTGTCCATGATATCCTCATCAATTTGTATAATGTCAACAGGGTCTTGCTCAGTGATATCAGGATCTTCCTCGGTAACATCAACTGTTTCAACTTCAACTTGCTCACCATCATTCTTGATTCAAAAGATTTCCTGCCATTTTTCCTTTGTCTCATTCTCTACATCAAGATAAAATCCATTCATCAATTTCAAGGCTCTTTGCTTGACTAGGAAGTTTGAGTGGTAGTTTGTCAGATGTTCAGTGATCTCATCTACCGACATGTCTGGAAAGAGATGTAACAGACTTCTTTCTCTCATCTTCTTTTCTGAGTCCATGGCATATTTCCACCTGTTATTAATATGCAAATACAATTCTTTTGGAAGAGAATTAGTTACTTCCAATGGGACCAATCAGAATTTCAGAAGTGTGTAGATTACAGCTTTTTCTATTTATCTCTTTTCTACATCAAATCTAGATTCATATTTAACATATCTAAATGATCCAAATCCACCATATTGCTTCATATTAGCACAAAAGTTATCAACAATATGTACTTCCTTTTTGCTCTTAACAATCTGAAATTTGCTTGCATCTTCAGATTTGGTGTCACTAGACTCTTTAGTCAAAATGAGTCTCCAAGTAGATTTCTTATAAGTTTTTGTTACCTTGGGTGTGGCAACATTCTTTGGTTTCTTACTCGGTGATGCTGCGAATGATCTTATGTTTGGGCGCTTGACTGAAGGAGTTGGTGATACCTTTGATGTATCCTGTTTCTTCCTTTTTAGAACTTTCCCTTTAGGCAATTTGGTGCTCAATGTAATAGCTGCCTCTTGAGCTTCAGATTCCTCCTCGGTGATGACTATAGTGCCCTTGATAGGTGTGGAGGAAGAACCTTCTCCAAATTTCTCCGTTAATGCCTTGATCATCTTTGTTGCTTTCCTTGTAGCCTTTGGTACTACAATACTCATCTTAACTTTCTCTTTCACTTCTTCATATGTACCGTATCTCAGCACAGTAGCATGCCTTGGTAGTGTAAGAAAAGCATCTATATGTTGTTGTGTGATGTCAAAGTCAATCTCATAACCCATAGGTGGCAAAGATTGGGTTCTCAGTTCCACAACATTAACATAGCAGTAGTCGGTGTCCATTTCAAAGCATATGTCATCCTTGTATTTCTCTACTAACTGGGGTGGGGTCCGGTACTAGTTATGCATCCTTTCCTGAAACTTGCTAAAGTAATCATCCATAATATCATTAAAATTATCTCCTAGCCGTTTGATGAAGTCATTGATTTGATGGGTGATTGGTCGGTGTAGCTACCAAACTACAGTACCGATTGATGGAAATAATTTCTCACAGTTGAAAAACATGCATACTAACAGTGATCCAAACTTTAGAGTGTTAGCCGAGTTCTTCTTCTTTGGCTTCCTTATGGTGTTTAGATTCTCAAATAGGTTTTTCAACAATACTTCACAAAGATCAATTTTCATTCCTTTCTTCACAATTTTATATGCTAAGTCGACTGCTGCATAGGGTACACTATTTTCCCTTGCCGATTGGAAGAAACAATAACCTATGACTCTAATGGCAAAATTCAGCTTTGCATCTGTGACATTGTTTATTTTCAATCCTCTGCAATCTGATTCAACTCCGGTTAAAGTGATCAATTCCTTTTGTGATATCATTTTATGAGCTCGGGTATGATCAAAGATAGGGTAACCGGTGATCAAATGAATGATTTCCTTGGTAATTTTAAATGGTTGCTCTTCTAACCACATGAAATCATCATGAACTCTACTCAGAACAAACTTGACCCACTGGGGTTTGAATACATGGGGATAGGTTAGGGCTTCGGTCAATCCCTTGATTTTGATGTGTTCATACTTGCTATCCAATTTCCCATCGATACACAATTCATCATATGTGTCCTTGATTTCAACATGACCTAGTTCCTCAACATGACACTTAGTGAAGAATCTGACATCCTCAACTAGTAAAACCTTATCTGAAATGAGTGAAAATACAATTTTATCATCCGGTTCAGAAGCTACTTTGGGAGTTAAAGAGTATTTCAGTGAGGGTTTTTCAATTTTCTCAACAACAACGGGTTTTTGGATCTTAGGTGCCATTGCAGATTTTGAATAATCACTTAACAAAAGATCCCTAGGGTTTGAGAACTATTAAACGGAAGACGCTTCCCACTTAGAAAATGTAAAACAGATATTCACAACTGATATGATCGATAAACTAGTTCTTAGAAATGCTTGAGATCGATGTGTAAATACCTTGAAATTCGCTTGGGAGGTGGTTTGATCACCTTTGAATCGCTTTGCTCTACTTTCTTGAAAACTTGGTAAGTGTGAAATGACCGCGTAAAAGCTTCAAGTACACAATATACCTTATCGGGCTTCATGCAGTTAGGTCAAAAGACATTAAATGCACTCAGTACCACTTCCTTTTTATGCTTTTACCGAGTAGCCAGTCTTCATGTATTCACCGACTAGACATGCTTCCAAAAGACTTGATAAAATTTCAAATTTCCTAATGCATCTTTAGCTATGCAGATTTTGAATTAAGTGCATGATAAAATAGGAACTGTTAAGATTTAACCTTTGAGAGAATGCAGTCCCTTCATACCTTTATCGATTAATTTGGAATAGGTGCACCTAACTCGGTAGGTAAGGTGCTTTCTTCATTTGACACAATTTCCTTCTTTTTCCAAATCATCTGTAATTTGCCTTTTATTTCTTCAGTGTCTCCTCTAGGTTGATCTCTGCAATCTCTAGCCAAGTGTCCAACTTTGTGACAATGAAAACATGCCATACCAGGATTTCTCCATGATCTTTGGTTGTTCATTCCAAACCTTATAAAGCAGTTGGTACTTATATGTCCATATCTTCCACAAAATTCACACCATATCCTTGTATTGCAATCCCATGCTACTACAGAATACTGTCGGTAAGGATCTGTGTGAGTTTGGTAACCTCTAGCATTTGCTCGGTGTGTAGACCACATATAGTTCTTTTGCTTAAACCAACACTTCTCGGTACTATGTCCATATCTATTGCAGTTTTTACAAAACCCTTTGAATTTTGCCTTCTGATAATTGTTAACAGACTTTGTCCTACATTGATTAGATGTGTGACCATATTTATTGTAATTGTAACAATAACCATTAGACCTAATGACATTCAGTTGCTTACCTTTTCTGATTTGACACATGTTGGTAGTATGACCTTGATTTCCACAGTACTTGCAAATAGGCTTCTTTCCTTTGATGTTCTTCTTGTTTCCAGCTTGCTTTGATGATTCTCCTATCTCGGTAGTGTGGATTCCCTTCTCGGTAGAGTCTTTTCCTTTGTAACCAAGTCCTGCATCTTTGTTGGGTCTTCTTGTATTCAGTTGCTCATCCAACATCTTCGATGCTTCATAACTCTTCTTCAGTGTTTCTTTGGATTTCTTCTCTGTTTCAAGTTCATCGGTTAACTTTGATACTTCAAGTTTCAGTGCTTGATTCTCATTATCCTTTAGATTTGCTTCATGATGTGCATAACCCAATTGATCTGATAGATTACTTTGTATTCCAGTCATCCTAGTGATTTCATCATTCTTTTTAGATACTAATGCTTCAAGCTGTTGTTTTTCTCTTTCTAGATCTCTTACTTTATCCTCAGCTGTCCTCAATGCATCAAGATTTCCAGTCATCTATGTGCTGAAATGTTCATGTCCTCTTTTCATTGCTTTTAGCTGATCAGTCAGTGCTTTGTTCTTTTCTTTCAGTTCTCCAATCATCTCTTCAGTCTCTTCAGATATACTATTCTCAGATGATGTCTCAATCTATTCCACTAACTCTTGAGAGTCCTGCAAATCATTAGACAATCTTCTTCTAACTTTCAATGATTTTTGCATTTGTCTTTGCATGTCTGCAATCACTTGATTAGCATGATCCAACTCTTCTTGCAGATACACAATTCTTCGAGATTGTTTATAGCCTTCCATTGATAAGATCTTTTTCTTTAGGCTTTTAAACCCTTTTCCAAGATTCAAGCTCTGATACCAATTGTTAGAACCAATATGGAAAGCTAATGTACTGAGAGGGGAGGGGTGAATCAGTACTTCAAATCCTTTTGTCAACAATATCTTTACTGTTATGCATAAACCAAAAACTGCTGTAACATAACATAAAGCTAAAACAAATAGATAACAATCATACATGATTCACTCCATAACACATATATTTTGGTTACGCAGAAACTCTTGGTTAGAGAGAAAAACTATGGTGGGGATGGCACCCACAACTTCACTACTGCAATAATAAAGAGTGCTCGGTTAGAGATACATGTTTAGCTATTTCTGATAGCTTACCCTGTTAGGAGTATCAAGATCGTTAGATCTACCTTGCTAAAGGATTTTACAACACTTATTCTAAATGCCGCACCTAGTTAAAGGCTTTACAATTTATAGACTTTGTTAGAGTCTTTTACCCTATTAAAGGTTTCTCTTACAACTTCAAAATATTACAATAAAATCTTTACAAATATCTGCAACTTTACATCTGGAATGTTATAGCAGATTCTATGTGCTCAAAATGAGATTACCTTGCTTATAGCATACCTCGGTAACCCATAGAATAACTCGATAAACCCTTCTGTTTACTCTGTTCCTTGACTGTTCTCTGAAATCCTTCTTGGTGACCTTTGTGTCTCTGTAATAGTCATAACACTCAGTGCTTTCCCATGAGTTTTCTTTTCACATATGTCTGTCTTCACACTCATACACACATACCTCTATATCTCTTCATATCTGATCTCAATCCATGCTGTATAAATAGATCTCTTCTGTCGGTGATCTGGTTCATTGCTTCGATCTTACAAACATGATTTATCGAATGAATAACCATACAAAATATTTCATTGGATAGATGACCTCAAAATCATACACAATCCTTGAGTGCAATTTCCAACATGATAATGGTTCTTTGTTCCTCGATCTTGTAACACGTTTCCACATGTGTGTCTAGGTTTAATGAATAACACATTTCACTTGGTGTATCATTATTGCTGCTCGGTAGACATACAGTGTTACTTGGTAGATAGCTCAGTGTATACTGGGCTCTATGACTACTTTCTTCTATAACCGACTGCTCTGTGCATACCGACTGAATGTTTCGGTATTAGTAACCGACTAGAGTGTATAGAATGACTTTGGACATAAAACTAATGGCAACTTAATAAGTAGTAACAAAGTCTACTGATCCTGATGAAGATACAAATGTAAGTTTTGTCTCCCAAAAAACCTAAATAAAATTACTTCAATTTGAAGAGATATTATGTGCAGTTTAGTTAAGGATAAAAGCTTTTGGATTGAACTCATATATATTTCTATGACATAAGGTCACAATTAACTATAGATACTTAATGTGCATCAAAGGAGCTCCACAATCATCACTTGAGGTTGCAGTCGTCGTTATTTATTACAACTTACTACAACACATTGATGAAAATTGTGAAAACCTTAAATTTTATTAACCATCCATTAGGAAAGGGCCTCTCAAGAACCACAAATCAAGTTTTCAACCTACTTATATAAATTCCTTATCTCTTGATGAGTTGTAATACTTCTACAGAGACATCAGTAGCTTTAAGTTCATGGCGCAACTTACTCACTTCTTGCTCCACATCCTTGATTCATGTTCTTTAATAGTCAAAGATATTGAGCCAACATCTACTCCTTCAAATCTCTTAGATATGGATAAGGTCTGCAAAGAAAGTAAGAGAATTTGAGATTGAATCCACTAAGTATCAAATGTTTTGTATTGACCTGGTACAATAATAGGCTACTATACTGCCATATAGACACTTTGAGTGATTAAATGACCATCTAGAAAATCATAGCTTGAAAAAATGTTTCACCAAAATTATGAGAGAAACTTCCATATTTAGTATGAAGGAAATATTAATCACAATCTTTCATAGTCAAAGTTATTGAACCAACATCTATAGATTCAGATCTTTGAGCTTATAATTTTTTGTTGTTTTTTAATCAAGTGTATTTGACGTTGTCTGTTAGTTTTGATTGTTTTTACATTGAAGTTTGTTTAATTGATTAGGACATTCTTACCCACAAATGTTCTTATAGTTTATTTTCTAATCAAACCTTAATTATTGGGTTCGCTGGTTTTGGTCCTTGCACCTAAACCACGTTCGGGTTCATCCTAGGGTTCACTCAGGGTTTACCCCAGGCATTACAACTGTCCTTGTTGTTTTTTCCCTACCATTTTGCTTTGTTCTATCTTCCAATTCAATTCTGAAATATCAATTAGCATTTGGCATTGTTCAATGATGAAGTATCACAGTATCAAATTTATTTAGTTTTATAATTCTATAAATTTCTTTAAATTTTTCTGTATATATATATAGAATTATACAACTAAATACACACACACATGGATGAATCCAATCCACAAATCTTAAGGGCAAAGAAAATTTGCCTGGACCCACAAACCATATTTGCATGCTAGAATATAAAACCTGAACCAGTAACATAGAATCAAATATATTTGACACATTCTTAGAATTTTATTTATTTATATCTGTCTTGCAATTTTGAACAAGAAGTTTTTCAATATTTCTTTTATTTAAGTTTTTCAATCTTATCTATAAAGTTTTCCAACTTTAACAATATATGTTTTACCACATTAAAAACCCACTTAGCTTTTTAAACACTCTTACTATTCTTACAACTTTGAACATGATATTTGCATGAATTTATTTTATTTAAACTATTTAACTTGCTCTAATATGAACTACAAACTAATTCTGTTTTCAATCCACTTTTACTCTGACGAGCAATCTGCCAATCTTGAAAATACAGGTTAATAATACTGCAATATCTATACTTGAAATATATTAGGATATTTTGAAGGCCAACAATATTGATCCCACCAAATTATTTAATTATTCAAGATTTTATTAGATTTCAGATCATATTACTAACATTTTAGTCTTGTCTTAATAAGACTTCCGGTGGCACTATAGAGGGAATATCTGAATCTTATGAACAGGCAGAGGAGTCCATAGACATTAACTACTATGGCACCAAAAGAATGGCAGAGACTCTTCTTCCTCTTTTGAAACTTAATCAAGGTGGTGGTAGTTTTGTAAATATGACTTCTCGGGTTGGAGTCTTAGAGGCAAGTCAATAAACTCTAATGTTTATTATTTAAAGTTTTGGATGTTTTAAATAATATTAAATTTTATATAATTATTAATATAACGGAAGAGCACCATCCATCTTCTAATTATTGTTCACTCAATCTTTCAATTATCAACTTCAAACAAACTAAAAAAATATAACTAAAAGTTCATTAATAAATTTCACATGTACCAATATCTACCTACTTTATTTCTAATAGTTAGAATTTTTGAACTTTAGTTGGAGTTGTGCAACTTTATTGGTACCTATTGCGCATGACCACTGGACCATTTGCGAATAAGTATAGGCCATTTTTGATGTGGTTGGTGGAATTGAAGATGTTATTATATCTGTAGACACTTAAAATTGTCCTGTCTAATTAACTCAATAAACTCTAATGTATTATTTAAAGTTTTGGATGTTTTAAATAATATTAAATTTTATATAATTATTAATATAACGTAAGAGCACCATCCATCTTCTAATTATTGTTCACTCAATCTTTCAATTATCAACTTCAAACAAACTAAAAAAATATAACTAAAAGTTCATTAATAAATTTCACATGTACCAATATCTACCTACTTTATTTCTAATAGTTAGAATTTTTGAACTTTAGTTGGAGTTGTGCAACTTTATTGGTACCTATTGCGCACGACCACTGGACCATTTGCGAATAAGTATAGGCCATTTTTTATGTCGTTGGTGGAATTGAAGATGTTATTATATCTTTATTTATTTAATTATTTAAGCCTAATTCTTCTATTAATTAAATAAATCTTTATTTATTTAATTAATTCATTTATCCTCTTCTAGCCTTATTTCTCATTTAAATAAATACATTTATTTATTTAAATTATCCTTCCTCTTAAATTAAATAAATACTCTTATTTATTTAATTGATCCCACTTCTTCTATTAATTAAATAAATCTTTATTTATTTAATTAATTCATTAACCTTTTCTACCCGTGACACATGCCATTCATCTCTTAATTCCTACACTACCTATCCTCTCATTATTTTCTTATTTCTTCTACCTACCCTCTAATCCTAGTTGACCATCTATCTTTTACACCTCTCAATCTTATCCCTCCATTTCTTATAGTGTCTTCTATATAAGGAGATGCTTCCTTCATTTTCAATCCTCCTAATCATTCTAATCAATCTAATTAGCTGACTCCCCAACTACGCTTTCAAATTTTCACATGTGATCAAGCCTAATTGCAACCACATTTCCGTTCTTTGTTGAGCTCTTGTGCACATATAAAATCTGAGAGCAAATATATCAAGCAAGATCAATGGAGATAGGAAGAATGGAGATCCAAACCCTATTGGACATGTGATGATATAATCTTTGTGATTTTATTTTGTTTACATTGTCTTAGGTAATCTTCATATGTTATGGTGGATCTTTGTTGTTGTTAGGCTAGGGTTTTTGTGGTTAAATCTATTTAGTCTTTCAATGTTGTTGTTTCTATTTTTACCATAAACATTTTGGCACGCCCCGTGGGACTCTTGTCCCTTTTTGCATTTAACTTCTCTTGTTGCAGATTTTGTGTTTTTGAAGTTGCAGATCTAACATTTTCGACAAACTTTTGGCATTTCCGTGTCTGAGCATTCTGGAACTGGGTTTTTGTTTTTCTGCCGCATTTGTGACCTCCATAATCGCGTTTGTATTTGGTATTATTTTATCCTATTTTGCAGATTGCAGGGTTGCGTCTCTATTTTCAAATCGTGTCTATGAAGGATTTAGGCGCGTTTGTGATTTTCTGCCGCATCTGCGTTAGGTTCAACCACGTTTGTGTTTCAGATCTTGCATTTTTCAGTTTTTGATCCAGTTTTGAGGCTTGATTTCATCATTTGGATTTTAGATCGGGTTTATTTCAAGCTAACATCTTGTGATCTAGCTAACAAAATGGGTGCAACTTGTCTTGGAAGCGAATAGTCTTGTCGAAGGCCCCTATTTCACAAAGTCTTTTGGATCTAAAAATTTACCTAACTTGTGTGCTTGCAAGAGGGGTATTATTGCAAAACTACTAACAAATCTTTGTTGCAGAACTTTGGCAAGGGTTTTTGATCTTTATTTTGTGCCTTAGTTTCATAGACTAGAAAACACGTCAATTGGTGTGCTAGAATTGAACCAGTGTCTTTTATGTCTTGAGCAATAAGCTCTTTGTATTTAATCTCTAGAGGGTCTATCTCCCCGTGTGGTCATTAGAACTACTAGTGAGGAGAGAACGACCCAAGTGGTAGTGAGGAAAACCCACCTCTTCCGAACCACTATAAATAATTGTATCCATGGTGAAATCCTTGGGTAACATGTGCTGATTAGTTCCTACCAACACTAGTCTCTCCATAAACCCATTTGATCAAATTTATTTGATCATTTGTATGACGTAACCCCTACTGGATGGGAGCCTTCTGTATTTATAGAGTTGAAAGTGCCGCATGTATGGCCATACAAGCATATGCCCTTACTAGCACCTTTTTGTTTTAGAAAGCCAAAATCTTTCTAGTTATTGGGGCAGGAGGTCGGACCTCTAGAGCGGCCCACACACATACGATTCTTAGTAGAGATACAAAGTTTTCCACATGGAGTTTTCATGGGGACTGATACATGGCTGCCCCAGAGAAGTGAGTGCTGAGGGTGGAGCAAGTGGGGTCAAGCATCTAAGTATCCGCTTTGAATAGCGTAGCCTCAGGGGAAACCCCATGTGGGATCAACAACTATTGTCCTGGCCAACCATAAGAATTGTGCTTGTCTTATTTTAAACATTCAAACATTCAAGATCAAACATCAAAACATTGTGCCTTTTGTGTCTTCAAGTGTATGCAAAACATTTTTACATCAAACAACACACTTTTCTTTGAGTCATTTTGAGTCTAAACACTTGCAAACATTGAGTCTTCATCAACATTGTGTCATCTTGTCACGAAAAAATAGTCACACAAATTTATATTTGGTCACAACAACAACTTCACAAATTGGAAAAATTGCACTCAGCTTCCAGAAACGCGTCTGTGTCTGACAGAAACACGTATGTGTCATTTAACTGCGTCTATGAAGTACATAAATGCGTTTGTGTCATCCTAAAGAAAATTGCATTCACAAAAATCTCATAAACGCATCTGTGCAGTGTTCAACCACGTCTATGTCATTTAACCACGTCTATGAAGTATACAGGCACGTTTGTGTTCAGAATTAGAAAAATTTACAATCCAACAAACAAGAGTAGTCAGTTTCAGACTTATTGAGCTTCGTAGGTTATCCCTCTGGGTTTTCATCTAGAATTCAACCTATTTCTGGGTCTCACAAAGTCCATCATTGCTTTACACCTTGCATTACATTCACATTTGTCTAAACTTGAGTCAAAAGGTCACTTGCTTGTCCTCATCTTACTTTGTCAACACATTACATACAACAACATTTTGCTAAGTGGTCCCTCATCAAGGTCTATCACCTTTGGGTCTCATTTGGTCTTACTTAGAGTGAAGGTCAACTTACCTCATCAAGAGAAACTATCCTCTCTTTGGAAGCCACACCTACTCTACTACATACATACTTGGTCTTACACTTTGGACATTGCAAGTACACCTCAAATTCATTTACCTTCCATCCAACTCTTGGTCTTCCATACTCTTTCCATTTTCATCTAGTCTCACACATCTTGGTGAAGAGCTAGTTCATGGTTGAAACCCATTCCCAAAAATCTAGGAGAGAAGCTAAAGAGGCTCAAGAATCCGCAAACATGAGTGCCTATGAGTATGACAGTGATGTCTTTTTCAATTCTGATCATACCACATTACCTGACATGGAAGCCTATAGAAACATTCCAAATATTGAGAACATGGACACTACAAACAACAATGATACACACAATGATAATATGGACAACTTTTTCATACATTTAGCAGAAGTGGAAGACTCCATTATGGATCCTCATTTCAATCGATTGGTTGAGGAAATAATGAGGAGAGATAGACAATATTTCTTACAAGTAATGGCACAAAGTGGAGCCAAGATACCTCATGATTTTGATATGTCTCAAATAATGGAACATCGACCTTTACAACAACCTCACCTCAACATGGATCAAAGGAGGCCTAATAGTGGAGGCAGTAGAGGACCACATATGGTGCTTGAATCACCATCATCTTTGTTTCAAAAACTTGAGGTCCCACATACACATGGTCAAACATATGATACTCACTTTCGCAGACCATTATGGAAGTCTTATGCAGAAAAATATACTCAATCACATACCAATGCTAAGGACCAACCACCAAAGCAATTGGATATCCAAAGGCATGTTCAAAATTTGGACACAATGAAACCCTGCGTCAAATTTGGGGGCAACACATTAGAACAAACTCATGACATGCCTGTAGAGTATGGTATACATGGACAAAACAAATATTTCATTCATCATGACTCTATACCAAGTGGTCCTTATATGTGACATCACTATATACCTCCTCCATATGAACATGTGTATGATCAATACCATCCATATATGCAACATGCTCCTCCTCCACTCGGTGGTTCAAGCATGGGGTATGGTCCAAGAAGTCAATCTCCACCTAAGAAAAATATGGAACAACAAATTAAGGACTTACAAAAGAAAATGGAGGACATAAATACACGGAAGCCAACTTATACAATGAGAGACATATGTCCCTATCCATTTGACAAAAGCATTCCAATGCCTCCATTTCCTACACACTTTGTGACACCTAAGTTTGATAAGTACAGAGGAAAAGGGGATCCTAAGGCACATATAAGATAGTTTTTCACAGCTTGCATTGAGGTAGCAGCAGAAGAGATATAATTGATGAGATTGTTCCCACAAAGCTTAGGTGATCAAGCTATGGAATGGTTCTCCCAACTTCCACCTGGAATTAAGTCTTGGGGTGATCTAGCAAAAGATTTTATCCAACATTTCTCATACAACATAGAGACAGATATATCAGTCACCACTTTGTGCAACACCAAGCAAAAGGATGGAGAGTCATTTTCATCATTCTTACAAAGATGGAGGAATTTAGCCAACAGATGCTCTTGTGAAATTCCACAAAAATAAATGGTAGAGATGTTTACCCAAAATGTTAACAAAGACATTGGTTATGACTTGAGAAAATCTTGTTTGTCCACCTTCAAGGATGTCATTGAAAAAGGCTTAGCAACAGAGAAGGTCCTAATTGAGCAAGGCATCGTTAAAATATTCAAAGAAAACAAAGAGGACTTTAAAGGAAAAGACAAGCCAAGATTTTGAAATAAAAACAAGAACACAGTCAATGATGGTGTTGTTGATGCCAATACAATAAGACCCAAAATCATTTTTTCTCTATCAAGTTCTACAAATAACCAAGTGAATACTCAAACAATTTCCAAACCACGAAGGAAATACACTCCATTGGGAGAACCACTTGAGTCATCTTTCAAGAAGCTAGTGGCAAACAAGATAATAACAATTCCAGATATGCCTCCATATGAGCCAACGATCAAACCAAATTGGTGGAATGACGATGAATACTGTGAATATCACAAAAGAAAGGGACATAAAACAGGAAATTGTCATCGGCTGAAAAACATGATACAAGATCTTATTGATAGAGGTGACATTGAGATCGAGGGACACTCATCCAATCAAGAACATGAAATGTTTAAAGAACCATTCCCAAAGCATGACAAGGGAAAAACTAAAGCCACAGATGAGTAGACCAACTATACCATAGCATCCTATAACTATGATTCAACTGTCAATCACATTTCGATGGACAATTATGTCTCTACCATTATTATAAAGGACAAAATGCTTGAAAATTCTACCCAAAGACCTAAAGTTGTCCTAAAAGGCATTGGATCTTCTTCTGAACCTACCTCTGAATGTAATGTTACAACTCGTCGAGGTAAATTCACTTTGCAAGGTGCTCCAGCTAAAAACACCACTTCCTTGTCAACCAAACCTGAGTACAATCTGGTAGAACAGTTAGGGAAGATACTCACAGTTATCTCCATCCTTGAGCTCTTACGCATATCCCCTGCACATAAAGCCATTCTTGACAAAACTTTGAGAGACACTTCCATCCCCACTGATTTGAACATGGACTAGTTTCAAGCCATGGTGGGATACCTTTCCATTCCATGCTCCCTTACATTCACAGAAGCTGACGACGCCTCCGTGAGCCAACCACATAATGCACATTTACACATTGAAGCCTTCCTACATAAACAACGAATAAAATGAGTCTTGGTAGATGGAGGAGCTAGTCTGAACATTTGTACATTGAACACTCTTAAGAAATTGGGATATTCTAAAAGGGTTGTGATTGCTACAAACAAAATTACCATCAAGGCATATGATGACGAAGAGCGTTCATCCAAGGGCACAATCACCTTACCTTTCAGAGTTGGGCCAGTTACGAAAGATGTGGTTTGTCAAGTCCTTGATCTAGAGCTCACATATAACATATTGCTAGGACGTCCATGGATTCATGAGATGAACGCAATCCCATCTACATATCATCGATGTATCAAGTTTCCACACAATGGAGTTGAAGTGACCATCAAAGCTGATCCAAATCTATTCATATATTACAACAATCTACTCCCTAGATAAAAAATAACAATCCCAATCAATCGAGAGGTTGTTCCTTCATCAACATATGTTGACCCAGAATCTTTGAAAGCTTCTACATCAAAACAAGCAGAGATCAAAGAAAATTTCAAGATTAAAGACATGGGATGTGGTGAGTATATCTTTCATGTTGATCAACTCCCACTATCTTCTAACACATTTAATCGATAGGAACAACCTACAAACAATTTGCAATGCCAAGGAATTGGGTGTGAACCACCTAGTGTTGTTGCTACTAAGTCTGAAAGCAAATCTCCTCTATTGGTGCAAGCAACTCTTGATATCAATAGTCCTAAGAGTGGTTCTAGCAAATAATCTATTGAGCGTATCGCTATCCCTCTTAAGAACTCATATAGCCTTACCATTTCATCCACACATTCCATTTCCAGTCCTCTCCCAGACTTGGATCAACAAGAATTATAAAATCCCTTACTAATTGGGGATCACAAATCAAGCTTTGAAAAGAAAAATTTAAAAGATAAAAAAAAAGAGAAGTCCTTCAGTCCAAATCAAAATCAAAAGCTATTGGACTATGAAAAAATCAAGGTCAAAGATAAAAATCCTATGAAAGAAAAAGAGCAAGAGATGATCTCCCCTAATATCAAAATAACTGGGGGCAAAAGTTCTAAAATTTCAAGTCAAAAAGAATACTTGTTGATCCTAAGTCTCCATCATGTTACCATACTTTCACTTCTTTTTGCAATCACAAGCCTTCATAACTCATCCATTTGTTTCACACATCCTTTCCCTTATGGCGATACATCATGGACCTTTAATGGAGCTTCCTTGAAGGACTTTGTTATCAAGGATGCCCAAACTTCTTTAGGTGACATGTATACGGGCTTGTGTAGTCCACACACTAGTAATTCTATCTTAGTTCCTTTATCAAGGAAGACAGTCACTCAAACTACACATAATTCAGTCAAGGAACAATGCAACTACAATCATAAGGTGAAGCCTCGCACATTTGAGGTGGGTGACTTAGCTCTCAAAGAAAATCCTAAATATCAGCAAGATAGAGAGAAGAAGGGCAAGTTCGAACCTAATTGGCTTGGTCATTACATCATCACAGCAGCCTATGGATCCAGTGCATATCAACTCTCTACCACAGAGGGCGAACCTTTGGAGGATCCTATCAACAACATGCACCTTTGCAGGTTTTACACATAGCTCTTCATAGTATCCTAATTCAAAAACACAAAAAATAAAAAAATAAAAAAATTTCAAAAGCACAAAAAAATCAAAAAATTCAAAAATACAAAAAAATCATAAAATAAAAAAATCGTTACTTGGTGAAAACCTAGCAAACGGGTGCCTTGTGACAAAAGAATTAAAAAAATCCAAAAAAAAAAAGAAGCACAGAAACAAATTTTGTCCAACAGTGAAAACCACTTTGGTGGCGCCTTGGGCAAGTACCATGGTGAAAACTTGGTCACCGGCGCCATGTGTAGAGACATTGCTCCTCCCTCCTTCACGATTCACTTTCATCCTTTCACTTTGCACACACTCACAACCTATCGATCCATAATAAACTTACCCAATCCCATCATGGCTTGTTATTGATCTACCTAAGATTGGTTAGCCATTCATAATAATCCCTCCTTTCACTCTTTCCATCCATAATAAATCAGCTTCTATATGTGGCTAAGGCAAATCCTACGTCTAGTGATAGGTGTAGAACTAAGAGCATCACATGTTCTGAGGAGTACAGTCTCTTCCATCTTTCTTTAGTCTATCCGCACACAATCCACAATAAAGCAACATTTGCATCGCCAATCCGCAATAAAGTTCCGTCTTCTCTACAATAAAGTATCAGTTGCATGGATTCAATTAGTTTCAGATGAGACACAACAGCAACAATGGGCTTCAACAAATCAAATATTTCAACAGACTCAGACAACGTTATGGTTCAGTGCTATCTATCCTTTTGTGAAAGTAAGCATTGTGAACACAATCAAATAAGACTTATACAAGTGACAAGAGACACTAAACTTGAGGACTACAATGGATGTTGGTGTCGAGTCTTGGTTTTCTTTTGATTTTATCTTTTTGGTGACATGTCTTTTAGCTTTTCCAGGATTTCTCTGACTAGAGATTTTATCTCCAGGATGTCTTTGACTAGAAAGGCGAGGATGGGGTATCGTCAACTATTTATTTTTCTTTGCTTTTTGTGGATTGTCTCTTAGTAATGTTATGGCATGTCCAAGGATATGAGTACACTGAGAGTCTAGTGTGAATTGGGGAATCCTTTATTTGTAACTGTCTGATCTCCATACAAATGGGTACAATGACTTTCTAGGTCGAACATATATCTAGATTATCATAACCTATTTGTCATAATAAAACTCAATGATGATAATGCACAAGAAGCTCTTTCACTTTCATATCTTCTATCTTCCATCCCCCTTTCTTGATTGACCTCCATGGTCCTTCCTGAGCCTGTGTAGCCTTCTATCACATGACTGAGTACAATGACCCACCAAAAACATTTGCATCTCATGTAGTTTGCATCTGCACTACCACATATTAAGCATTTCATACATACATATAGATATCACAATTGCATCACATCCTACACACAACACATGTTAGCACATTTTACATTCTCATCATGTAAATAGTTATTTGCATTATCATATTCATCTGCATTTCATACATTCACATTTGCATAACATATAAAACATTTAAAAACATAAAATAACAAAAAAATATTGCATTCCATCATGTACATATTTGCATCACATAGAAACATGCATCACATAGGTACACATGCATATAGCTATCGCAAGGATGAATCATCTCATATATCAAAATGATAAGTGTCATGATATAATGATATCAAAATACATATGGCTACAAAATCACCCGAAGGTGTCTACATCATCATATAAAATGGTACAAAACTGATACATAGGGAGCCTTTTAAGGCTATGATGAACTCCCTCCCTTAGAGCCAGCTGGCCTCAACAGAGTCTGAGCACTCGAAGGACCCACCCCAGGATCATCCCTCCTGCCCCCTCTATCTGGTGGTGGTGGAGGACCCATAAACCCACCACTAGATGCTTGTCTCCTGTCTCTCCCTCCAGAGGTCGTCGCAGTTCGTGATGGTCTCCAGAAGCTCCTAACCCGCTGATCTGGTGGTACCACTCCATAGTACAGGTCTCTCTAGTAAGATATCTCCTCCCCTTCTTGTAGAAAATAGGCATATCTGGCCCCTATGCCTCTGCTACCTATCTCCCTACCCTCATTATTGTCTCAGCCATTTTATAGCGCTGAATAGCTTGATCCCTCTCCCGCTCAGTGTCCCTCAGCTGTCTCCTGAGCCTAGTTGTCTCCCTCTCCAGATCCTGGATCTCATCTACCTATCCCTGGAAAATCTTCTTTAAGGATAGTATCTCATCCTCCTCCTCTCTCCCCTCACCTTGTCCCTATGGTTTCTCCTGTCCCCGTCCCCATCCCTGTACCTATCTAGGAACCTGTGTTGTTGGCACCTGTAACGACAATCCATCTCTACCCCTGACTACATGAGCCTGCTGAGCCTGTCTCTCTTCTCTGCCCTCTCTCCTCGGAGTCACTCTCCTCTCTGCCATTGTGCCTCGCCTCCACCATCGGCCTCTGCCTCCACCATCCCCACTATCATCTCCATCACCTCCACTGTCTCCCTCTATCGGCTCCCCTGGATTCGTTAGCCATGGAAAGGGACGATCTCCCCAATATGCAGTGTACTCTATATCCATCCCTTCATCCTCTACATCTACCCATATATCCCAAGGCATGGGAACCATCTCTACCATTTGTGTCACAACCTGATCATAAGAAAGCAATGGCCCCAAATGCACCTGATCCCTCACTGTTCGTGCATACATCCCTGAACCCCATGGTATCCGCTATATCTTGCCAAACTGCCTGCACACCCTATCTATCAACTGCCTCTCAATCACATATGGTGTCCTCCCTATCAGATACTTGCTCCTAAATACATATGTCAGCTCCACTTCATCATCCTCCCACTCCTCACAGTCTAAGTACAGCCTCCATACCACACTGTCTATCTCATCGATAACCTTGTGCCAATACTCCAGTCTCCCGATCCGTGGCTGTGACGTAATCATATCATATAAATGTACATATCTGCTCCCATGTCCCTTTCCTCTGAAGTGTATCGATTGGGTAACTGATAGATGCTCATAAGCCCATACCTGCAACAATGTCACTCCCTATCCCAATCTTGTTGATCCATGATACACAAACTAATGCAGCTCATAATACAAGTGTGCTAGCAGAAATGACCCCCATGCAAACCTGGTGTGCTCTGTCACCAATGTCTCCAGAGTCCTCCCCCATCCCACAACCAACCCTCGTGTCACCCTATCCAGACAAAGGAATCCACTGATCACTCCTCCCAGCATTGCCAGTAGCACCAATCCTATCACTGCCATGGTATCCCAAGCCACATGTCCAGCCCTCATCTCTAGTCTTGGATCCTGAAACACTTGTCTCAGTGCATCCCTATCTCCCTTTCGATTGTAAGGAACTAACTCCCCAACGACCGACATCCACAATATCCTATATTAATCCTCTAAGGTGACTGTCATCTCACCCATCAGCAAATGAAACATGCAAGTCTCTGAGTGCCATCTCTCAGCTAATGTAGTCAGCAATCCCATGTTCGCCCGAAACTCAGGCATATACATAATGTATCACAAGCCCATAGCCTCAATTGCTGCTCTATCCTCGAATGCCAACTCTTCTCGCAAACTCTAAGTTGAAGGGAATCTCTCTCATGACTCCAGCATCGGTAGGTCCTCCTACAGTCAAGCAGATCAACTGTGTCAATCCTAGTAGTACTCCATGTTCATCACAAACACTGCTCTTTTTAGTACTCCCCGTTCATCATAAAGTACTGCTTTCTATCCTAGTAGCATTCCTTGTTCATCACAAAGTGCTTCTTTGATGCTATCTTTAGGGCACCTACTTGAGTGTATCCTCTTGAGTAGCTTATCCAATTGACAACTATGTTCTATCACAGAATTGTCAATTTCAGCCTAATCTAATTGGCAACGTATGTTCTATCACAGATATGTTAATTTCTTTGGTACTCCCTGTTCATCACAAAGTGCCTCGCTCTATCCTATCCTAGGGCCTCTGCTTGAGTGTATCCTATTGAGTAGTTTTCTTGGTTGGCAACGTATGTTCTATCACATAATTGTCAGTCCTAGCCCTATTTTCTATCCTAGTCTTCCCTAGAGGACCTACTTGAGTGTATCCTCTCGACACCTTATCCAATCGACAGCATATGTTTATCACAGAACTGTCAATTCAACCTTGAAGACATAAACATGCATTCATGACACAAACATGCTTACATACTTTATAGATGCTATTACAATCATATACACGCTTAAACTTGACATAGACACGCCTAGCCTACCCAGACGTGCCTGGCACCAATGCAAACACACCTTCCCATCTTTTGACCCGCTTGACATTTTTTTTGCAATCTACCTAATGCGCATTTATTGACCTACCTAATATGCATTTATGAAAAAAATTAATGCAACAAAGTATAAAGAGGTTTTGTGGTACTCACCGGCTCTCCTGCATCTGCTGGCCTCTGATATCGGCGAAAGTGATCGAATATGTGAACCAATGCCATCACTGTTGACTATTCTTTTCTCTCTCTGCACTCTGATCTCTTGGATGTGTGGATGACAATGAGGATGTTTTCCCTCGTAGTCTATCTTATAGACTACCCTAGCCCTAGTCTCCCGAGTCAGTCTTCTTATCCCGTGACTCTGTCACTCTATCCTGTCTTGTCAGTCCTTTCTAGCCTTTCTTTCTTATCGAGAGATTTCTTGCATTCTTTCCAAACATTTTCATCCAATCTCTCGAGGGGGCATATCATTCCCATCTTGGGGCAACTTTTTATCAGTTCATCTTATCTTCTTTGAAACAACACAACAAGCTGCATTGTCTCAAAGAGGCAAAATGTAGACACCTAAAATTGTCCTATCTAATTAAATAAATATCTTTATTTATTTAATTATTTAAGCCTAATTCTTCTATTAATTAAATAAATCTTTATTTATTTAATTAATTCATTTATCCTCTTCTAGCCTCATTTCTTATTTAAATAAATACATTTATTTATTTAAATTATCCTTTTCTCTTAAATTAAATAAATACTCTTATTTATTTAATTGATCCCACTTCTTCTATTAATTAAATAAATCTTTATTTATTTAATTAATTCATTAACCTTTTCTACCCATGACACATGTCATTCATCTCTTAATTCCTACACAACCTACCCTCTCATTATTTTCTTGTTTCTTCTACCTACCCTCTAATCCTAGCCGACCATCTATCTTTTACACTTCTCAATCTTATCCCTCCATTTCTTATAGTGTCTTCTATATAAGGAGATGCTTCCTTCATTTTCAATCCTCCTAATCATTCTAATCAATCTAATCAGCTGACTCCCCAACTACGCTTTCAAATTTTCACATGCGATCAAGCCTAATTACAACCATATTTCCGTTCTTTGTTGAGCTCTTGTGCACATATAAAATATGAGAGCAAATATATCAAGCAAGATCAATGGAGATAGGAAGAATGGAGATCCAAACCCTATTGGACATGTGATGGTATAATCTTTGTGATTTTATTTGGTTTACATTGTCTTAGGTAATCTTCATATGTTATGGTGGATCTTTGTTGTTGTTAGGCTAGGGTTTCTGTGGTTGAATCTGTTTACTCTTTCAATGTTTTTGTTTCCATTTTTACCATTAGCAATATCTAAGTTCATAAAGATAACAATGAAGACAAAATTCTTTTTGAAGACATCGAATGCCAAAATACGAGAAAAATATTGTTGCTGATCAACTCGTCTGTTTCTCCACTTTGAACAAGTCTTGAAGTTGTTGCTATAGTTTTTGTGTAATCTAGTTCTCACTGCAAGGTTGACCCCACTCTAAATTATGATTCAATTTCCAAGCTATGTAAATTTGTCTCATTTTTTCACCTTAATTATCACTTGGATAGTAAAACAATACGTGTTTCATCCTCAGAGCTTTATAGTAATTCATGGGTTAAATCTTTTTATGTGTGCATTTTGGTCAAATGCATATTAAATGTAAAAGTTGGATATTAATTGAATTACTATTTATTTATTTTTCCTAAATTAGGGCAAGGAGAGATATTCAACTGTGATAATCCTTGGTAAATTGAGGTATTTACTCTTACTTCTACTTGGAGATATTTGTAGAACACACATTTTTTGGCCTTTGGATGGCATTTGAACTTGGATAGTTCTCCTCAGTCGATTGAGGCATTCTCTCTACTTAATCCTGCTTGGGGATATTTCTACAACACACACATTTTGGGCCATGACTAACATTTGAACTTTCAATAGGTCTTCATTGTGATATTTGCTCTACGTTGACACCCAACACCTTTTCTCTAAGTTACCACTATAATGATGATAGTCTTTTTGTCAAGTAAATCATAATTTTATTTAGACAGTTAATGCTAGTATTACATGTCATATGTAAAATTCATCATTATTCAATTAGAATCAAAGGGAAATCACGAATCCCTATCTAATAAAAGAATCTTAAATAAACCAATGAAATAATGCAAAACAAAGTAATAGGAATATAAAATATTCAATTAAGACTCCCTATCCCACGAATGCATATGGCTTCCATTGTTCTTCTCTTCATGGTATGATGACTCTCAGATATCACGCTGGTAACCTGCAAGTGACATAAAGATTCAAAGTTTGTGATTGTTCTTGATTGTTCGTGATTATTCGTGATTATTAAAAATGGATATTGAATGCTAAATTTATAGATTTTGGAGAGGATTGATTGAGAGGTGGAACAAATTGATCAAGAGGTGGAACTCATGTGAGATCACATGCTGATTGATAGTTGAACTGTTGATTTGGAGGTGGAATAGAGTTGATTGAATTGTCAATTGAATTGATTGAATAGATAAAAGAGTTAACTAATTGATAAAAAACTTGATTGAAAGATAAAAAAGAATGATTGGAGGATAATTGATTGATGACAAAGAAAGCTTTAGTTAGAAAAAGCTAATTGGAAGATGGAAATAGAATGATTGAAGAGAATTAAAGAAAAGATGTAATTAATCAGTTAATTGAAATAATCAATTAAAATAGATGAAATAGTTAACTGATTGAAAGCTTTTTGGAAAAAAAGCAAAGTGGAAGATATAAATAGAGATTGAAAAGATAATTGATTTAATTAATTAATTAATTTAGCACGTGCTTGCACTTTGACTTTGATTTTCAATTTAATCTTTCAATGATATTTAATTCAAATATTGAATTTATTTTAAATTCAATTTATTACTTGAATATATTTAGAACTTTGACTTTGATTTTCAATTTGATTTTTGAAATCATGCACATATATTTGAATTTAGATGAAGTTAGAAGAATATAAATTTGAATTTGAATTTGAATTTGGAGAATTAATGAAATTAGAAGAATTAATGAAATTAGATGAATTAATGAAATTAGATGAAATTGGAATTTGGGGAAATTGGAGTTTGAATTTGAAGAATTATTTAATTATTCAGAAATTGAATTTGAATTAAATAATAAAGATTATCTAAATTAAAGGATTAAAATCATAATTAATTAAATAATTAATATTTAATTAATATTTAGAAAAGGGCTAATGATTAAATGATTAGAATATAGAAATAGAATATGAACTTATTTAAATAATAAAGATTATTTAAATTGAAACATTAAAAATTATAATTAATTAAATAATAAATATTTAATTAACATTAGAAAATGGTTTGAATGATTACACGATGATATAATTGAAATAGAATAATTAGTAAGATGATGAGGAAATATGAATTTAGAAGAATAATATTAATTAACTTAATTCAATAATTAAAGAATCATTTAATCAATTAGAGGAATAATTAGTACATGATTAATGAGACATTTTTAGGTGTCTATGTTTGCCCCTCTTTGAGACAATGTCGAAACAACTTTGTTTCAATGAAAACAAAAAATTTGTGCCCCAGTATACCGCAGTGACACTTAGGGTGTAAATATGCCCCCTCGGAAAAAGTGGTCGAAAAATTGTGGAACTGAGGTCCCATATTTTCGATATCACGGTAGTGAGCAATCATGTGAAGTTTCGTGTGAGTTCGAGATCATTTGACTAGCCTACAAGTTAGTTTAAGTTCAAGGGGACCATGACTGTTGGAGTGAGAAAACCCTAATTTTGAGCTATAAATAGTGATTTTGCCCTTTCATTTGCCCATTTTCATTGTTTTGAGTTCTTAGAGATCATTGTGAGTCTAGTGCTTTCTTGCAAGTATTTGATCATCACGACCGGCGTTAGGGCATGTTTGCACTTGTCTGAGCGAGTACATTCCTATCAGAGACCACCTAGGATGGGCGACATGGTATGTATCCAAAATTTTGCTCAATTTTCCGCCTGTTTTTATCATTTTTTCTAATTTTTTCCATAGCCCTGATTTTTTAAGCGTTATGCATTCTCCTGTCAACTTTTACGCATTCGCTTTAAATGTTACACATTAGCCATAACGGTTACGCAATAGTATAATTATACCACATAGGTCTTAAACGTAACACAAATGACTGTGTTTTTATGCATAGGTGAATCTATTCACACATTCATGTTAACTGTTACACAGTCACCTTAAATATACCGCATACTTAGTAAATGTCACGCATACTCTGCAAATATTACACATTCGTTGTAAAGAGGTTTTTTCTTGTTATGTGTTTAATGAATTTCCATCGTGTTGTATGGTATCTGACATTTTCATCATTGTTAATGTGCAGGAGAAAATTGGAGTGCTATACTGCCAACAGAGTAGACCCAGTGGTGTTGGTCTTCGAGACCAGTTACTTGATGAGGAGGTTGCTCACATGCAACATCTGGGATTGTATCATGTATTGCATTTGCCAGAAATTATGGCGAATAGGGCCTTGATCACTGCATTAGTTGAGCGATGGCATTCTGAGACGTGTACATTCCATCTTCCTATTGGTGAGGTGTCGATTACTTTAGAGGATGTTTGGAGGATACAACATATTCCCATTCATGGAGATAGTGTTGTATATGATCACGATGATGGTATCACATGATTATGTGCCCTTTTTGAGTGTGACGAGCAGGATTTACAGATAAGTGGTCATTATGATATCCCATTGACTTGTTTAGACTATGATGATCTTACTGTAGTATTGTGCAGTATTGTAGGTGGTTTGCTTATCCTTGATAGGAGAGGTCACAAATTTCTAGTTGGATGGGGCAAAGTACTCCATGATATGATTGTTCATTGGCGAGTGTATGCTTGGGGTCCTTGTCTATTAGTGATGGTTTATTACTAGATGCACAACATTGTTTACTTGAGATACCGATCTGTCAGTTGCAATGTGACATTGCTCTAGACTTGGGCTTGGGAGCACATTTCTATCTCGAGGCCAGTTATTCATGTGGACTTGTAGCCTGAGGAGCCATATTCTTATAGATATACACCTGGTATTAGACGCAGGGGTTTGGGGAATACATTGTACTGGCATCATCAGCTTGACATCTTGCAGCATTTCATTTGGAGACCTTATTTAGATTGCCTTGGTTGGGTAGATGATGCTCAACACTTACCATTATGCAGACAACAAAGATATCCCATTGGGAGGACTATGGAGACGCAAAGGAATATTGAGATGTACCTACCAAGATGGGTACTTAAGCAGTTTGGAGAGGTACAGGGAGTACCTACTATCACATCTTACTTTGCTCATGTTACTCCTAAGGTTTTAGATTGGGGTGCTTGTATATAGCGGCATGTGGTTGTTGCAGAGTTTGATGCACTCCAGGCATTACAGTGTGGTTGGAGAGAAGGTGTCGCAAATCCAGTGACTACACCTCAGTACGATGCATGGTGGGCCAGACATAGGCCTGTTCTACTGACTAATTTGATGGTTCTTATCACACCTCAACAGATACGCCATTCAAGCCAATGAAGGAGGGTTGATAGGGAAGGGGGGGGGGGAGATTATGGAGGAGATGAGGGGGGTGGTGTTGATGAGGAGGGTGATGAGGATATAGATATCGGTGGAGACACCGAGTCTAGCAGCAGTGGAGACAATGATGATTCTACATCAGGATCATTGAGTGGTGAGGATGGGGATGATGATGAAATGCCTGTGTTAGAGGATGCACCTGCTACAGAGGAAGGTGGGGATGGAGGATAGGGTGGTGACGAAGATGACGATGATCCATAGATTCTCAGAGCGTAGATTCAAAGTCTAGAGGATATGGTGGCGAGACTGAGGGAGCGACAAGATGCTGAGTGAGATCTATTATGTAGGGATTATGGTGCGCTAGAGAGAGATAGGGATCAAATTGTTGGTGAGAGGGATCGTCTCTAGAGGGAGAGAGATGATGCAGTGAGGCAGATGCAATTGGTTCAGGCCACTTATGACCAACATTTTGTTCTAGTTACAGATGCACACTCACAGGTTGACAGACTTTACTATGCTGCACAGGAGGCCCTATATTATAGACAACTCTATGATGGTGTTGTACCTTAGGCACAAAGATCTCCTACATTTAGTGAGTTTAGAGGCCATTCGGGTTCTAGTAGGTCTACTTCATAGAGGACCAACAGTGGTGGTGTCATGGGTCCGCCTCAGACATCTAGCAGGCATGATCCACTTGCAGACACAGGGAGTGTGGGTTGAGACATTGAGATCATGTTATCTAAGCCTTTTCTACGATGATTGTATTTTGAAACATTACCATTTTTGAGTTATATATATGATATGCAGTTTTTTTTTTGGCAGCGATCTATTATGCGTTGTGTTCTATGTAGGATGTATGATTCTATGTGTTATGTGATACATGTCTATATGATTTATGAATGATTTCAATATGTTTTAATGCCATGATTTCTATATGTTTTGGATGTAATGATTAATGATGCAATCTATATTATAGCAAATATGATTTGAATGTAATGAATGTAATTTGAACTAGAAGAATATGATTTGAATGACCAAATGAATGCAACTTGTTTTTTGTTTGATAATGTCAGAATATTGCTTTATTTATTTTAACTCAGATAAATCTTAAAGAAATGTTAGTAAGATGAAGGAGAGAATAGATTGATGAAAGAATAATGGTAGGTGATAGAAAATGATTTTAAAAAGATGATGAGAAAAGAATCAACAGATGAAAAATAAGCCAATGAGATGAAATGAGAATGATTGATTCACGAACTTGTGTCATTATTTATTGCGCAATATATATTCATCACTGAGCCTTATTATGTAACAATGGAGCTTTGCACATCAGGGTATAAGGAACCAAGATGTGAAGATATCTCATTGAAGAAACAAACACGTAGCAAACAAGGAGTGAATCCTCCATTCTGGGAATTATGCAAGGGGTCGAGGTATGTGTGGCATTCACAAGCTGAATGCTCCTATCATAGACACCCACTAGTGAAATTTCCCCAAAACTTCATTGGTTCACACCACAAATAGTAAACAAAGAAAAAGATAATGCCCATCATGACTCCTATAGTCACTTGTGGACATCCTTGAGTAGCATAGGAACATAATATGTCGCCAAATGATAAAAGATAAAGACTGACCCGTACAAAATTCAGCAGCTATACTGATATGTGCCTTCGTTCTTAGTTGCTTGATGTGATGGTTGATAATGTCTGATCTTAGAAAGTTGCGGACCCCATTTAAGACTGATCTATTTGATTTCGAGTGTATCCATCTCTGTTTAAGACAAGATAATGATCACTTGATATGGATATTGATACAGTTGATAAGACAGTTCGATTGGTTGATTGCAGATGTTTGATTGGATAGTTTTATCATTTGTTAACTTCATGCGAAGTGTTTGTTGGATATCTACTAGGGTGTTTGATTCTTGCGAGACATTTTATTGCAAGTTTTTTTGATTGATTTTTGATTGTTTTTGGATTTTGTGGATTGATATTTGAATGTTTTTGGTTGATTTTTATTTTTATTTTTCAATGTTTCTGGTATTTTTTCAGGATTCTATTTGATTTTTAAGATTTTGTGCTTTTTCAATGTTTTTGGTATTTTTTGAAAGATTTTCCAATGTTTTTGAATTTTTTCAGGACTTTATATGATTTTTATAAATTTTTCAGCTATGCCCCCAGTATGTAGACCTATATGACATGATGATCTACATAATGCATGTGGAGACAATGAATATTTGACATGACCTATGTTAATGGAATATGCATGATGGAGATGCATTTCCTATTTGAACAAGGATGACTGTGTTTGTTTAGCATTTTGTAATACACCAATTGAATTAGAGGTACAAAACATTTCATATATAAGCGGTCAATCAATCCTTAAGGTCCCTTGGAACATCCAAATTAACATACTTAGTGACAAGGATTTACAAATGGAGATGCGAAAAATTTCCCCATTGGTTCTTGACACTTTGATCTTCTTTTTCCCATGTGTGTGCAAATGAGTTAATTCTTGCTCTTGTGTTAACTAAAGATCCTTAGCATCCTATATGACTAGCTATGTGGATTATTCTAACTTAAAAAGCATCCCAAATAGAGCCTCACTGCCAACAAGCTTTTAGAACTTTGATGATGTTATAGACTGTAATCTCTCAAATATTGCTCCATTGCCAACAAGCGTCCATAGACCTAATGGAGTTACTTGCATGTTCCCATAGTCAAGATTTTTGTCGCACTTGTATGCGTGATATTTCAGTTATATATCATTGCTCTTTTGCCTTGAGATGAATATTTGGCATAACACTTTTTCTTTTTTATTTTCTTGCCTTGACTTGTAAGTAATGAAACCTACTTGGGTGTGACAATTACAACGACATTGAAGTAGAATTTTATATTTTTCACTAGTCATATGATCAACTAGGTGTCTCAAATGAATTAGAGATTTTGTTAATGTGTTTGAGATATAGCAATTGATAGATTTTGGGTTAACAAGTCTTAAATAGTGATATCACTACCCAACCATAAGTAAAGCGACGTCACAAGGTAAGGTTGAAAATGAATGACCTTAGGACCTCAAAGATTTCATGTCTGAATATCTAAGAAAGGAGACGCTCCTTGTTTCTCTTGAATGCAAACAAATGATAAAATTGGACAATTGCCTTGTTTTATTGATGTTGATATATGCCAATGTAGAAATTTTGCCATGAAATTGGTGACTGTGATGTGCTTGGAAAGAAACTATATGTGATGCAGTGCTTTGAATAAAATGAGATGCAATGCGTTAAGAAAAACCTAAACTAACCCAACTCTTAGATATAATATCGTTTAAGGTGCATGTTATTCATAGGGTCAGGGAGTGGATCTCCCTCCATGGTAACTAAATCATATGCTCCATTTCCTATGATCCTTGTTATGATAAAAGGACCTAGCCAGTTAGGTTCAAAATTCCTTGGCTTTTCACATTCTGCTAGGTTCCTTTGGTTCTCCGTGAGAACTAGATCTCCTACTTCAAAATTTCTTGGTCATACTTGTTTATTGTAACTCCTTCTCAATTTGTTTTGGTAACCTTGCAAGTGATTTAAAGCAGTTTGTCTCTTTTCATCGAGTATTTCAAGCTCTTGTAACCTTGCAACTCGATAGTCTTCCTATGATATGATGTGTTTTAAGGAGACTCTAAAAGACGGTAGTTCTATTTCAATAGGTAATATTGCTTCTGTACCATAGACCAATGAATAGGGTGTTTCTCCTATAGGTGTGTGTACCCCTATTCTATAAGCCCAAAGATCAAGATTTAACTGGAGATGCCAGTCTTGTCCTGCGTCAGTGACAACTTTCTTTAGGATCTTTAATATTGTCTTGTTTGTTGCCTCTGCTTGTCCATTCCTTTGTGGATAATGGGATGTTGCAAATGTCTGTTGTATTTGGAATTTTTCACATAATTCTCTCATTTCTTGATTCTTGAACGAACGTCCATTGTCAATAACTATGCACATTGGAATCCCATACCGGCAGATGATGTAGTTAAACATGAAATTTTCTATTTTCTTACCTATGGTGTATGTGAGAGGGATTGTGATGTAGATGGTTCAGGGGTCAAATTGATCTAAGCCAATGTGTTTGTTTCAATGCTTCCAACTTCTTGAATTCACCTAGTGTTTCAAAGGCTTCTTAATGGATAAAGAAAGGCTTTTCTCACTCCAACACCCTACAATGGTTCCAAATGGTTTCAAACACCTATTCACACCTATTTCAACAATAATCAATAGGTTACAAAGTTCCAGCCCACCAATAAACACTCGAACCCTTCTAAGCCTCAATTAGGCTACTAGCCCTTACTAGGCCACCTGAGACTGAAAAAATTAGTTTTCTCTAGATTTTCCCAAAGAACT
Organism: Cryptomeria japonica; assembly: GCF_030272615.1. NCBI lineage: Eukaryota > Viridiplantae > Streptophyta > Pinopsida > Cupressales > Cupressaceae > Cryptomeria > Cryptomeria japonica. The sequence continues at coordinate 597,898,073 of NC_081407.1, forward strand.
CACCAAAAAAATTATATTTTCAAACACCCATTTTGGAGTATTACAACATATATCAAAATCAGATAGGGTTGTTTTGGACCATGCCTCTGCTGTCCTAAGACTGAGACTATTTTTCCTATGCAAGAACCCCACTTTTACAAAGCAAGTATATGAAGTACTTATCTTCAAACCCTACAACTTTCAACAGTAGTTTTTATTGACTCCAAACCAAGGAAAATCCAATTTTTTAGGTTCTATGATCTTGTTTTATGTGCAAACACCAAACCCCTCACCATCTTGCTCCAAAATCAAGGGCCTTTTTGTTTAGGCACTTCCCTTCACTTCCAGACCTCAACCAAAGGTCATATAGCATGTATACAACCTTATATTTGACTGCTTTTCATAAAAATTATGCCTCCTTTGGGTAGATCTTCTGCTGCTACAAGTTAGTCACCACTTTCCCCTTCTCAACCTGCACTTTCCAATGGTGTACACCCACTTTTTGTTAACTTTCCTGCATGGAAATTTTTAGATTCATATGGTACATGTTAGATAGAGCCTCATCTATGAGAAACAGGACCTTACATCCATAGAAGGGCTCCAAATTGCATTTTGGGCCTTCAATGCCAATGACACAACCCAGAAATTTAACTACAGTCAGCAATAAATGGAAAAATCTGATCAAAAAACTCTACAAAAGAATTCAAAAACACTTATTACAATGCTCAATGATTTCCCAAGGCTTATACCATGAAAGATCAATCACTTTCAAGCAACAAAACACAAGAAATTGCAAGAAAATGAAGGTTTTTTTCACTTTTCCTGTTAAATCCGTACAACATCCGTACTGTAGCATCCAACCACACCAAAATGGAATTAAAATATTTTATAATACCTTCCCCCAACTCCCCAAACCGAAATCAATCAGTTATTTATCATTATAGACTTGTTTAGACTCTAAAATCCATTTTCCCACCTAAAAACAACTAACCGTTCAAAAATTTGAATTTCTAACTTACAATTTATTGAATAATTTAAAGTCTAACCTATCAAAATTAATGTTTTATTAATCCTAGAATCCAAACAAACTTATCTAACCGTCCAAATCCTATTTAGGCACTATTGGCCTCCCTTACATAATTTTGGTCCTAAAGCCCTTATTAAGACCTTCAAGACAGTTAACTTTAAAATCATATTGATCATTACAAATTGACATTATTGGCTTGAAAACACCTCAATTCACTTGTCTTAATTCATAACTCTTCATGGTCTTGATAGCTTGCTTGGGTGCACCTGCACCAGATTGCCTCTACTAATTTATTAAAATACTCAGTTGTCGTTAAGATGAATTTGTGCCCATTGGAGGAAGTAGGATTAACTTTACCAACAAGATCTAACCCACATTATGAAAATGGCCAAGGTGATGTGATAGGTTGGAGATCCTGTGCTGGCGCATGAATGAGGTCTCCTTGCACTTGACATTGTCTACACTTTTGTACATATTTATAGGCATCATTTTCCATAGTAGGCCAATAGTATCGATTTCTTAATAATTTCTTTGATAGTGTCGAGCCACTTAGATGTGCACCACAAATTCCATCATGTACCTCCTTTAAGGAAAGTTGTGCTTCTTCACCATCAAGACATTGGAGAAATGTTCCATCAAGGCTCCTTCTGTACAATGTGTCAGCAATAATAGTGTGTTTGGATGCCTGACGAATAAGAGTCTTCTTTTGATTTTTTTATAGATCACAAGACATATACTAATTATGTAAGTATGCGTATATCTCATTATGCCATAGGGATTCAGGACCCACAATTACACATACATATTCTGACGAGGGAATCTCATATGCTAGTACCATCAATTGTTCTACAATAAACTCAAACTGAGTTTCATTATTAGGCATGTCTAGGAGAGACCCTACTGTAGCCATGGCGTTCACTGTCTTGTTCTGCATTCTTAGAATTTGTTCAAAAGTAATGTTACTAAAGTGTTCTTTACAATCTTCTACCATTTGTTTATAAGGCATCAATTTATCATCTTTTGTGTTATAGTCATTATTGACTTGGTTGACAATCAGTTGTGAGTCACCATACACTTGGAGTTCTTTTATCCTCCACTGTATAACGGTACAAAGTCCTATGATGAGAGCTTCATATTCAACTATATTGTTTGTACAGGGAAAATTGATTCTGAATGACTTCGGGATAGAATCACCTTGAGGGGTGATCAAAAGAATCTCGGCTCCCACCCCATGATTTGTGTAAGATCCATCAAAGTATAATTTCCAAGTGGTGGATGTTGTTAATGTAAACACAGATTCATCAGGAAAATCCACTAGTAGCGAGTGACAGGGAGCTTCTACTAATTGATCTGCTATAATCTGCCATTTGACTGCTTTTCTGTCCACATATTCTATGTCAAACTCACTTAAAATCATGACCCACTTGGCCAATATTCCATTTAATGTTACTCTACTCAACAAATATTTTAGTGGATCAAAGTGTGCTATGAGTTGAACTGTGTGACTTGGCATATAATGTCTAAGCATCTAAGATGCAAAGATCACTGCTAGACATGTTCGTTCTATAGGAGTGTAATTAAGCTCATATCCAATTAGGGTTCTACTTATATAGTAGATTGCTCTTTCCTGTCCTTGATCACTGTGTTGTGCCAAAGGGCTCCCAAAGATGAGTTTGTTGCTGATATATATAGTAATAAGGGCTTGCCTTGAGTAGGTGGAACTAATATTGGAGTATTCAAAAGATAATCTTTTAAAGCTTGAAAAGCTTCTTGGCACTGTTTTGTCCATTTGAAGGTGATTCCTTTTCTGAGTAAATGCTGAAATGGATGGCATTTATCTACTAGTTTTTCTATGAACCTTCTTATAGACTATAATCTTCCTTGCAACCCTCTTAACTGCTTGAGTGTTGATGGAGGTTGCATATCCATGATCGCTTTGACCTTTTTTGGATCTACCTCAATTCCTTTGTTAGAAACAATAAAGCCTAGAAGTTTTCCCGTTGTTAAACCAAACACACACTTTTTCGGGTTTAATCTAACATTATATTGTTCTCATCGTTCAAATATCTTAGCAAGGACTTCAAGGTGACCTTCTCTTGTTTGTGATTTAGCTAGTAGACAATCGACATAGTTTTCCATGATATTGTGGATGTTGGCATTTTTGTGGCTTATGTTGTGATTGTCATTGATGGACACACACTTGTATTGAGATCCCCTTTATATGTATGAGCTTATGCTCAACCGGTATTTGTTCCAACCGGTATGTTGTATACTAGTCTCTAGACTAGTGGTAATTTTGCAGAATGTGTTTCCCGGTCTGAAGTGGCATGTCAACTCCAAGCGGTTTGCAGATCACAAGCAATACGAGGGAGCAAAGCGGCACAACACATTCTTACTAGTCTTCATTTTTTTCAAACCGGCAACCGTTATTTTGTATGAACCGGTAATACTCTGTGATGAGTTACCAACCGACATTTTGTGATGAGTTACCAATCCACCGATTGTTTGACGGTGCCGACACATTGACAGTGATTCCTGTGTCATGTTACTAAGTATGTCTAGGTTCATTGAACCTAGGAAATGGAAAATAAATCCTATTGGACCGACATGAAATCAAATTCCTTTAAAAGGACATCATGCCTAGGGTTTTAGGTTGTTGCGAAAAGGGTTAATGTTGAGATAGGGTTTAAGGTGGATGTTGAGTTGTTGTAAGAGCGATCTTATCTGAGAAGATTGAGTTGTAACTGAGAGAGAGATAGAAAAGACTGAAGTTATGCTGGAATGCATTAGCTGTGAGCAATACTGGATCTAACCAAGCAGTTTGTGCTATTAGATAGATCAAACACTTGTTGATTACTCACATCTTTGACAAGTCTGTAGCCCCTAACCGGGTAGGCCTCAAAGCCTTTGTAAAATCCTCTAACAAGGTGGTTCACACATGTGAATCTTCCTCTAACAAGGTAGTCTTTAATCAGACTTATCTCCTAACAGAGATTGAGATTCCTAACAGGATCTGTTCTAGTGAAGAACATTGTAAGACCTTAATCGGTCTGACCTTAACCGGTCTGGTTTCTATTCTGCAGATAGTGACTTGTGAGTTCCATCTCACCGTGGTTTTTCCCAGTTGGGTTTCCACGTCAAATATCTTATGTTATGGTTGTATTACTTTTGTGGGTGAATGTTTTATTCGCATTTTGGTTTGCATGTGTGGTAACCGGTTTGACTGTCAGACTACTTTACTGGTTTATCTTTAGACTATGTAAGTGTTTTAGTGCAAGGTGTTTTGGCATACTAATTCACGCCCCCCTCTTAGTATTCATCAATTGGTATCAGAGCCAACCTTTCTATAAGTTTAACCACTTGGAAAGAGATATGGGGGAATACACCTTGAGGGAACTTACTCAACGACTCACTAAGTCTGAGCAAGCCTATGATGATCTTATGGTCAAATACAAGGCATCTCAAGCAAAAAGAAGAGAACATGCAGAGAGGCTGATGGAACTATCTAAAAGTAGTTCTGAAGATGAAGCTAACATGGAAGCCATGATTGCTGAAGTGAATAAGCTGAATGATTCAAACTCCAATTTGAGAAAGGAATTAGAGGGACTGACTATTTGGTTTAGTGAAGAGATTGAGAACCGGAGAAAAGCTGAAGATCAGATAAAGGATAGAGATCATGAGATCTCCAAGTTGAAACAAGAGATTAGTGCACTGACTGCTCACCTTCATGAGAGCAGAATGGAAAAGGAAGACATGCAAGGAGAACTGAACATAGCCATCACTGAAAATGCAAGTCTAATGGAGACAAATACTGCTATTTCCAAAGAACTCTTTGAGTCAAAGGAAATACTTGCTAAGTTTGGCAAAAGTACTGTCAAGCTAGAGCAAAAGCTTGAGTCATCTAGACCGGCAAAGAATACCAATGGTCTTGGTTTTTCTAGACATGAGGAAGGAGAATCCTCAGGAACAAATGCTGAAGCATCAAAGAAGCAACCGACACTCAAAGGAAAAGGTAAGCAAAAATTCAAACCTGTTTGCTTTAACTGTCTTAAAGAAGGACACACTGCCAATGTATGTAGGAGCAAAGCCTACAATAATTTTCCTTATTTTATCAATAATGTACCTAGACTCAATAAGTTCAATGGTCATTGTTATGCATGCAATAAGTTTGGGCATAGAGCATTTGAATGCAGGTCTGTACTGGATAACATTGGAAGATATCCTCAGAGGACCCAAGGAACTGGTCCTGAATCTTTTATGAACCAGAACCACAACCGGTTTAATGACTTCAATCATCAGTCAAGAAGCGGTGGTCATCAAGCGGCAACCGGATGGAGAGAAAGTTGTGTGATTTGTCATGGTCATGGTCACACTGCTGCAACATGTAGAAGAAAGAATGGAAACATGTACAATGGACCTTGGAGAGCACCTAGACTTGCTTGCTATCACTGCAACAAACTGGGTCACATTGCAAGATTCTGTAGAAGCAGAAAAAGTATATCTGATGATATATCGGTCACTCAGGAAGGAGAAATAGATGTTGAAAAAGTTCAAGGAGACATGAAGAAAACATGAAGGAAGAAACCAATATTGTCGGAGGAGGAACCAATTTCTGCACCTAGTGTGGAAATATCGAAATCGGAAAACTAAGCCTCAAAGGCTTAGGGGGAGTAAACGGTGAAACGCTTTCGAACCCCCGGTTGACACCGGTAAAAGACCTTAACCGGTATGTGATACCTGTTGCTTGGCAGAAGACTGGAAATGGTAAAAAGGCAAATTAGGGTTTACGCCCTAATAGAGGAGCATTAATGAGGGTAGGTGAGAGAAGTGTATAAATGCAATTTTTCAAATCATTTCTCACTATCTGTTTTCGAGTGAAGAAAAGGCGATTTGAGCTTAGATTTCAAGAAATTGTATAACCTTGAAAGAGATTCAAATTGAGCTTGCAAGTGGTAGTGGAGAACTCAAAGCGGTGATTTGGCATCCGACGGAGAGCAAAGTGAAGCAGAATCTGGAAGCCCTAAATTCGTGTTTGAAAGGTATTTTTTGTGTTCTTGAAATACTCTACAATGGCTTCCGCATCTCATACCAGTTCAAGTACATCTATAGAGTCAGAAAGTTTTATTCAGAGGAAGGCCAAATATAATGCTTTATCATAAGTTCTAGCTGGAGTCATAGTCGAAGAAGGAATTTCTGATTATATTGATTGCAAAATAGAAGACCTAGGGTCTTTAGCTATTCACACTCAGTTAGGTCTATTTTGTGGCAAGGACAAAAAGATCAAACCAGAGTTCAGTATCTTAGAGAAGAAGAAACTCCATAATGCGGTATATTTTCTGGAAGACTTCACGGAGGATCACATCAGGATCATCTTGATCAGAGTCCATGGTGACAAAATGTACCTTGAGAGGACGCATGATATCATGCTTGAGGTAATACATGCAGTCATCGGTTTCTGCAACACAAGGGAAGTGCCAGCCCTGAGAACGGTAAGCAAAACGGAAATGACTAAGCTCACCGGTTTGACAAGTGATTCACGTGGTATGACAGTTAATCCTATCAAGGATGATCTGGTGAAATATGCCTGCATGGTGATAGGCTACAAAACATTCTCAGCCAGTAGGATTAATTTTGTATCTGCTGCAGCGGTAAATGCTGCTTACCGGATGATTAAAGAGGATAAATCATTTGACATATGCACCAGTATGTAGAGGCAACTCCCGTTAAATCTTAAGGTAATCAAAAAGGACAATTCACTGAGGTTTAAGTTTGGACAACTACTGGTAGGGTTGTTTTTCTATTTCCATGGCTACTTTCCGGGTGTAGGAGATGTCCAGTGGTCCCCTGACCAACCGGTAACCAAGCAGATAAAGGAAAGTGTGCAAGCCATTGGAACCGGCTACCCTGAGGTACTGAACAAATACTTTGATGAGTTCAGAAGAAAGATGAGTCAGAGGGTAAGAATCTCAGGTGACATAGTAAAGAAATATGAAGATGACATCTGTTTCACTATTCAGGTGGACAAATGTCTAATGGAGGCTGTTGAGCCTAGAATGGAGGAAGTGGAGCCCATGGGCTGTGAGGTCATGTTTGACATGCTAGAAGGGTATGCTTCAACCCTTATTGCCTCACCTCTTGATCCAAAGGCTAAGAGGACCGGAACCTACTTAGAGAGGATTGCACTGGTTGAAGAACCATCGGTGAAGAAGGGAAAAGAACCGATAGCTAAGAAAGCTAAGGCAGTGCTTGCAACATCGGCACCAGCTACCACTGCGACTCCAAGAGTGACCAAGTAGTCACTGGCAAAGAAGAAACTGGAGGTAACACAGGCAAAAGTCTCTGAAAGGAAGAGGAAGACTAAGGCAAATAACCGGACTCCGAAGAAACTGAGTCTGATGAACAGCCAAAGAAGGCTAGACAAACCAAGAAGATGAAGAAGAATGAACCGGCAACATCTGCACTGGTAAATATAGATATCTCCTCTTACAAACCTTTGACACATTGCCAAAGAACAGTAAAGAATATTAGGAGAAAGTTACTTCATGATTTAATAGATTATTATGATGAATTCAATAGTGAGGAAAATGATGAAGTACTACAAGAAATCATTCTTTATTTATGTAAAAATGACCGGTCACCATCAGAGATTAAATCTCAGACACCGGATTCATTATTTAAAGTATTGGGTAACAAATGGCGCATTGCCATTGAAAAGGAATAGGAGATTAGGGAGAAAGTTTTTGCACAGTACTTCCCTGAACTCTCAAATTCAGAATTGTTTGATGTATTGGATCAAAATAAAGGTCTCTTCTTCACAAGGAGAAGAAGACTCTGGTTGTTGGAGGGGAGAGTTGATGATGTAGAAAAAAATACACATCAGCACATGGCCCATGCTATCAGCTCTCACAAAGCTTGAATGGCCAACCTCCAAGTGGAAAAGGAACCGGTTATTTCCAAACCGGATGAGGTTTTTGATGAGGAAGGAAACCTGGTGGAAGAATCAATCGACACCATAGATGTCGATGCCCTAGATGTAGAAGATGTCACTCAAGACATACCTTTTGAGGGTACTAAATAGGGGCAACAGGCCGATCGGGGTGGTGAACAAGCTATGGACACACAGCAAGTGGCAAAAGATCAAGAAGAGAAAAAGAAGAAGGATGAAGATGAGAAACAAAAGAAAGAAGAAGAGAAGAGAAAAGAGGAAGATAAGAGAAAAGAAGAAGAGGAGAACAGAAAAGATGAAGAGAAGAAGAAGCAAGAAGAAGAAAGGAAGAAGAAAGAAGAATAGGACCAGGAAGAAAAGAAGAAGGAAGAAGAAGAAAAGAGGAAGAAGGAAGAGGAGAAGAAGAAGAAAGAAGAGGAGAAGAAGAAGAAGGAAGAGGAAGAGAAGAAGAAAAAGGAAGAGGAAGAGAAGAAGAAGAGGGAAGAAGAAGAAATGAAAAAGCAGAAGAGAAGAGCAGAGGAAAAGAAAAAGGCAGAGGAAGACAAGGAAGAAGAGAAGAGAAGAGAAGTGGAAAAGAAGAAAGCTGAAGAAGCCAAGGAACGAGAAGCAGAAAAAAGCTCTCAAGTGGAGACTCCGAAGGCAACCGGAAGTCAACCCTCACTGGTTGATCTCTCTAGTCCTATCAATCTCCAATCTGCAAGTGAGTCAGAGCTTATGCAGAGCATCAAGGTAGCTCAAGAGCGCCTTGAGTTCATTCACAGGAAAAAGGAACAAGACATCATTCAGGCAGCTGTAGACACACTTATCGGTTTAATCCCTGGTACTAATCTTCCTGACACTGATTCATCACTAGCACAACTCAAACTTCTGTGTACTATAGTAGATGATCAAGTGCAGAGTCTAGAAGAAGCAGCAGAGGCCAATGTAAAGAAAGAGCACCAAAAGGCTCTTAATGTTGCTCTAGTGAAGAAATTGAATGAGCTTAGGACTAAACTGCTAAAAGATCAAAAGGACATAAGAAGTGCCTTGGATGAGGGAAACTTGCTACTCAGCAAAATCTGTCAACCTCATCTGTTCTGTGATGATGTGCTAGCCAAGAAGCAACAGCTTCAAACAGACTTACAGTCCTACTTGAGCACATTCAAAACTCCTTACGACTCCTTTGCAGCATATGGGCAAACCGTTCATCGGTTCCAGATCCAGTCAGCCAAGATGGAGCAAGAGATCAGCACAAGGTCTAGGGATTTGCAAGAGCTTCAACTGGTATTACTTCCACGACTGCAAATTTTCTAGAAATGCTATTTGAACCTAGATTCCCTGACAGTCACACAAGAACTGAGCACAATAGATGCTATGGAGGAACAGGTATCACAAATGCAAACAGAGAAGGAAGTGGCGACCTCCCTACTTGAGTCCTGGTCTCTTTCCATGAAACAATTTTTGCAGGACTATAAAGCGGTTTTTGACAAGTATTATTCATTATTGTCATAAACTCTTTTATATATATATGGAAACAGGTTTTTCAGCGGTACTTTGTCATTGTTGGCAAAGGGGGAGAAGTATATGGTTTTAAATTTTGAAATTTTGATATATGTTGTGATATATGCTATATGCTCTGATGATTATGCTCTGAATGCAAAATTGCTATACATTCTGTTGATTAAGGGATAATGTATATGCTTATGGGGAGCAATTTTGTTAATGGCAAGTTTTCCTGTTGTAAAACACTTAGATGTCAAAATTTTATTTTCCTCAAGTGTTGCCATCAATGCCAAAGGGGGAGATTGTTGGCATTTTTGTGGTTTATGCTGTGATTGTCATTGATGGACACACACTTGTATTGAGATCCCCTTTATATGTATGAGCTTATGCTCAACCGGTATTTGTTCCAACCGGTATGCTGTATACTAGTCTCTAGACTAGTGGCGATTTTGCAAAATGTGTTTCCCGGTCTGAAGCGGCATGTCAACCCCAAGCGGTTCGCAGATCATAAGCAGTACGAGGGAGCAAAGCGGCACAACACATTCTTACCAGCCTTCATTTTTGTCAAACCGGCAACCGGTATTTTGTATGAACTGGTAATACTCTGTGATGAGTTACCAATCGACATTTTGTGATGAGTTACCAATCCACCGATTGTTTGACGGTGATTCCTGTGTCATGTTACTAAGTATGTCTAGGTTCATTGAACCTAGGAAATTGAAAAGAAATCCTATTGGACCGACATGAAATCAGATTCCTTTAAAAGGACATCATGCCTAGGGTTTTAGGTTGTTGCGAAAAGGGTTAATGTTGAGCTAGGGTTTAAGGTGGATGTTGAGTTGTTGTAGGAGCGATCTTATCTGAGAAGATCAAGTTGTAATTGAGAGAGAGATAGAGAAGACTAAAGTAATGCTGGAATGCATTAGCTGTGAGCAATACTAGATCTAACCAAGCAGTTTGTGCTATTAGATAGATCAAACACTTGTTGATTACTCACATCTTTGACAAGTCTGTAGCCCCTAACTGGGTAGGCCTCAAAGCCTTTGTAAAATCCTCTAACAAGGTGGTTCACACATGTGAATCTAAAATCCTCTAACAAGGTATTCTTTAATCAAACTTATCTCCTAACAGAGATTGAGATTCCTAACAGGATCTATTCTGGTGAAGAACATTGTAAGACCTTAACCGGTCTGGTTTCTATTTTGCAGATAGTGACTTGTGAGTTCCATCTCACCGTGGTTTTTCCCAGTTGGGTTTCCACATCAAATATCTTGTGTTATGGTTGTATTACTTTTGTGGGTGAATGTTTTATTCGCATTTTGGTTTGCATGTGTGGTAACCAGTTTGACTGTCAGACTGCTTTACCGGTTTATCTTTAGACTGTGTAAGTGTTTTAGTGCAAGGTGTTTTAGCATACTAATTCACCCCCCCCTCTTAGTATTCATCAGTGGATCATGTCATGAAATAATGTTGTCATAGCCCTTTGATATGTTTTCCCAACATTCTTAAGACCAAATGGCATGACGTTCCAGTAGTATGTTCCCCATGGGTAGGTAAATGTCTTGTGTTGATCTTCTGGTGCAATCTTGATCTGGTTGTATCCTGAGAAAACGTCCATTAATGAAAGCATTTCATTCCCCGCAATTAAGTCAACTATCATGTCTATGTTAGGTAATGGGAAATCATCCTTAGGACATGCCTTGTTTAGATCTCGGAACTCTATGCAGATTCTTATGCCCCCAGCAGGTTTAGTCACAGGTACCAGATTGGATATCCACTCTGCATAGTCAATAGGCCTAATGAAGCCCACATCAAGAAGTTTTTGTAGTTCCACTTTGAGGAGTAACGCAATCTGTGGATGCATCTTTATGAGATTTTGTTTGTACGGTTTGATTCCTAGTAGCACATATTTGCATAGGACCAAGCGAAATTGATCGGATGTTGTTTGAAAAACTATATGAACTTGTCCTTTTCTTCCTGCTTTAATGATTTTACTAAGTGGATATTATGTATAACTTCTCCTTCTGCTATATTGACTTCTTTAGTCTTTTCCATGAGTTATGTTGAATTCTCTTGTTCAATAGGGAGGTTGTCTAACTTTCTTTTGCCATTGCAATCACTTTCATCCATATCTTTTGACATAGAGGCACTTGCCTCTCCAAAGTATGTTGTCCTATCCAAGTCTAGAAAATCCTGCCTTATGATCACCCAGTTGAAACCCTTCTCTGACACCAAGGAATTCTGGAATAGCTTCATCATTCTCAAACCAGTCTAGAGTTGGTTTTTCTTCTTTCCCCCAATCAATTAAATGTGAATGTATAAGGGGTAATTCATTTCTTTCTTCTATTGTAAAAGACTTTGACAACATGCATACCTAGTTATTTTGAAAATGTTTTACTACATTTGGATGATATAGTGTATGCTCATAAGAAATGTCATCATTAATGGGTGATTGGTTGTCATCTGTCATGTCTATTGCTTGTGGGATGCCATCATGGTTAGATAGGAATTCATAGTTGTGAGAATCTGTGTCACTTTCTATGTATGTTCCACTTTCTGAGGCTGTGTCACTTATCGCTTCTTGTTCTTGTAACTGAATTTGTTCTTGATTTGTGGACTTGCTTTGTGTGGTGGATACCCTTCTCAATCCTGGTATAAGTCATTGTAGTCTTTCTTCATCTGACTCATTTGGTAGAGCTTGTGTTGTTTCCCTTGGCAAAAGTATTGATAGGAATCCAAGGATTAGGCTCATTTGTCGGTGCTAAGCCCGTTTTTGTTACCGCAATTTCTTGTGCAGATATTTTAGGTACTATATTGTTAGATGATTTCGTATTAGTTTCTTGTAGAAGATGCCTCATATCTTCACCATCTAACTCCATACTAGGATATGCTGGTGCTTTCTTTTTTCTCTGAGATGAAGGGGGAACTACCCATGTTGATAACTGATTCTGAGGTATGTACTCGGATGGTAGCCTAGGTTTGTTCAATATATCTAGTGTACGTTGTCTTGCCTCTATTATCTTTGGTACATGTTTATATCCTAATCCTTGATTCTTAGGGTTTTCCTGAGGTAAAATAGGTTCCAATCTTCTTTGCATTTGTAGTCCTAAGCATGTGGTGCCGTCATACCCATGTTTTTGTAGCATCTTGAAACCGTTGCCATACTAATCTAAAGGTAACCTGGGTGTCCTCATGTCATCTTCTTCTCTATATATCCATTGATTGGCATCTTCTTTTAAGGATTCTTCCTGTAAGTCTCCCCATCTAATGAATAAGGATGAATTTGAGTACTTTACTATCTCTTTTCCTTTATCTTGTTTTATCACAGTGTTTTTAGGTTTCCCAAAAGACCTAGGAGAAAGAGACAATTGTTTGACATTCGAGGTACTTGAAATGGAGTATTCCACACAACCGACATCCTTAATCTATAAAGAAGATGTTGTAGGTGTTTTTTTTTTTTTCTGTATTTATGTTATTGTCAATGAATCCATTTGTGTAGTGAGTGGTGCTGCTTGATTAATGGGTACCTGGTTATCCACACTTACCTTTAAACGACTACAGTGTTGAAATGGGTTTGGATCACCATGGATGGTGATTTCAATGCCATTGCATGGAAACTTAACACATTGGTGGAATGTTGAAGGTATGGCCTACATGACATGAATCCATGGGTGGCCTAAGAGCATGTTATACCCTATTTCTCTATCCAATTGTTGAAAGGTAACCTCTGTTGTGATAGGTCTTATTTGTACTAGTAGTGTGACTACACCTTTTGAAGGGCATTCTTCATCATCATATGTTTTGATGTTTATTCTATTTGAAGGATCAATGTGAAGTTCAGAATAACCTAATGCCTTGACCAACTTTAGTGTACAGATGTTAAGACCGGATCCTCCATCTATAAGTACTCTTCTGACTTTCTTCTTATGTATGCAAGCTTCTAGATGTAGTGGATCATTATGGAAAAGTCTGTCATTAGGAACTTCCCATTCCGTGAAAGCAATATGGGTAACATCAGCGAGATTCCCTACCATGGATTGGAAAGCATTTTCATCTATATCTTTGTTGACTACTAAATCTTGAAGTACTTTATCTAGGATAGCTCTGTGATTTGGTGATATACGCAACAAATCAAAGAGTGATATCTATGCTGGGATTTTCTTCAGTTGCTCAACCACATTATAGTTCCCTACTACTAGTGAGTAATTTGATGGTACTCCTTGCAAGGTTACTTTTGATATGCGGGTAGCTACTACACAGTCTCTGTCTCTTGGATTTATTGTGATAGTAGCCATTGTATTATCTCTTGTGAGGGACATTTCTACAACATATGTTATGTTATCAAGGTTTATTTCATATCCCATCCTATAGTCATCATGTGCAAGTCTGACATTCATGATTTGTGCTATAATTTTGTCTTCAAACCATCCTGAATAAGGTGGTTCTTCCTGCCCTCAGTCCATAAGACAAAGATTCTCCTCTTTATCATATTTTGGTGCTTCTGACATCATGCATACTTGGTTATCATAGTTATCAATCCCTTGATTTTTCTCATCATTAAGTTCTTCTTATGAATCAACATTTACTACATCTCCTGAGCTAATAGCATGAATGGTATAGTCATATGAGACTTTTGTGTAGTTGGTCATGTTGTCTTGTGTTCCTGATGTTGATGCCTTACCTTTGTCATGTTTGACAAAAGGATCCTTAAAGATGGTGTGATTTGTGTTTGCTGAAGTTTTGTTGGTATCAACTATGACACCACCTTGATCTATTAGGTCTTGAATTAAGTTATTCAACTTATAGAAACTTGCAGTCTTATGACCTTTTGTACGATGATAGTCACATAAATCGTCATTATCATTCCACCATGTAGGTTTGAAGGGACCCAATTCATATACTCTAACCTCTAGCAAAGTGATCATATTTATCTGTATTAATTTATATAATGCTGATTCAATAGGTTCACCCAGTGGTGTGTAATTCCTTCTTGGAGCATTCATCCTTAGGAGCCTTGTGTTTGTAGCTTGTGCAATGTTTGCATTTGTTGACACTGTGTTATTTTCTGTATGTGGACTTTTATTCTGATTAGATGATTTAATTGGTCCTTTGTTAAAATACAATCGGTTGAGCTTTGTTCACTGTATGAACGTCTACCACACCATCATTGGTCACATTCATATTTTTTGACCAGAACTTAGATTTATCATTGGTGGTGTTTTTTGTAGAATTTCTATATTTTATGATACCTTGTTCTACAAGTCCCTTCTTGCACTTTAAGGCCTTTTCAGTGATTTGTTTAAATGTGGTCAAACATTGCATTTGTATTGGGTACTTAATCTTTGGGATTAAGTTTTCTAAAAACATGTCAACTTGCTCAGTTTTGAGAATAATAGTCTTGCATCTTCTGTATAGAGATCTCCATCTTTGTAAGAAGGATGCAAATGTTTCATTTTCATATTGTTTTGCAGCACATAGATCCATCAATGTAACTGGGGTATCAATGTTATGCAAGAAGTTAGCAATGAATTATTCAACTAGTTCACCCCATGATGTGATCATTGGTGGGATATGTGAAAACCACTCAAAGGCAGAACCTCCGAGACTTTTTGGGAACAATCTTATTAGATAAGTGTCTTCAGTTGCAACCTCTATACATCAAGTGAAAAATTGTTTGATGTGATCTCTAGGATCACCTTTCCCTCGGTATTTGTCAAATTTAGGTGTTTCAAAATGTGGAGGGAAAGAAGGCATGTATATTGTATGATCAAAGGGATAAGGACGTAAGTCCTGCATCATATAGCTCTTTTTGTCATTACTGGTTTGCATAGTTGTCATCTGTTGTTGTAGATTCTATATTTGTTGCGTTAAAATTTTTGTTTGAGTCAGTGGTACACTTTGCGCATGTATATTTCCCACAAAAGGATTTGTGGTAGTATAAATAGGAGGTTGTTAAAAGGTACCATAACTATAATTTTGTGTGTTATGGGTTCCACTGGATATTGTGAAATAAGAAAATTGTGAACCCATGTTTGATTGGGTTGTACTCATTGTATTAGCGGAACCTAAGATGACTGTATGTAGAACCTATTGAGTAGGAAACCGAAGGGTGAGTCACATTTGTTGTATGAGAAATATATGAGGCTTGTGTTTGACTTGGTGCCAAAACACTTGACATTACTGATGTAGTTTGAGAGGATATGATAGCCTACATTTGTGCGCTAATGTTCATTGTTGAGGACAATGCACTCGCTTGAGAACTTGTGTTTGGCACCAAATTTGCTTGGGTTGACAATGAATGCATTTTGGGAGGAACTTGAAGTCATAGCTTGTGTTTTTGTTAAATTTGGTAGTTGATTGCTATTTTGACCTAAAGTAATCCCTGGTGGGAAGATCGTTGTGACATCAAAACCTTGAGGTAACTTACCATTTTGTAATAAAAAAGAAAGATACCTATCCCTGTCATTGTTTATAAGAGTGTTTAGAATCATAAGGACATGTGGGTCCTGTTGAGCTGACTCAATTTCCTCAAATGCCAAGTTTTGTTGTAGCTCATGTATTGTCAACATGACATGGTGATTTGACTGTTGATAGTTTTGACTGCTTGACATGTCCATGTTCCAAGTAGGATTAATTGACGAGTTGTTGTTTGGGTCCATTTTACTCTTTGCCTTTTGTTAACTTGTGACGAGCATTTAAGACTTTTATATGAGGACACTTTAGGACCTAATGAAAGACGATGACAAACCTTGATTATGAATGCAAGGCTCTAGACCAAAAAGTGAGGCATGAAACATTAGGCCTAACTCTCTACTGGGGATTTAGATGCAGAACTTGTTGAGTACTTTAAGATTTTTGCAATGCAAGGTTTTCAAGTTCTTATTTAAGAAGTTCTGCAACAATTTCTCTATCAATTCTATGAAGAATATTATACTCTCTATCTAGATCAAACTCGACTCCTATGTACTGAGGTGCACTTGTCTTTAATTGCCAACCCAAGTTATCTAAGCCACCAATGATTTCTCATTGACCATCGTTTGGCACTAGATTAGGTTGCTCAAAGGGGAGCAAACCATCACTTGGTAAACCCATCAGGACACATACTATGGCATTCTATGATGAGTATGCAAATGACAATGGACTAAGACAGATGTATATGAGGTCTAAACAAGGACTAGTATGAAGATTATAACTACACTAAAATGAACTAGGAGGTTAATGGGACACAAATAAGGACTTACACGAAGATTATAACAACTATGCAAGGAGTTATGTGGAGATTATGACGACATAAATATGAACTATATGCAAAGATTATGACAACTGTGCAAGGACTATATGCAAAGATTATGAGGACACTAATGGGATACAAATGAGGACTTTATAAAGACTATGCAAATTCTAAGGACGTAAAATAAGGACTATAATGAGGACTATGCAAGAACTTCTGCAAATTCTAAGGACATAAAATGAGGACTATAATGAGGACGTAGGACCCTAAGAACACCTATGGTCACAAGTATGCAGGATTTTGGACGTTGTTGGACTGTCTAATGTTTCAAGGTAGACTCTATTTCAAATAATTCTGTTTGTAGGACAAGTTTGTTGTTTTCAAATCTGAGAACATTGCCTGAAGATAAGTATAGCTGACTAAATTGTGTTCTGAAAAACTCTGAGAATTCAGAGATATGCAAGGTAGGGCCTGAAATAGCTCAAATACTATCTCAATACTGGTTTGGCACAACGATACACAAAAAATCATAGAAGACAATCTTAGGCTGGAAAGTGGAAACCATTTAATGGGGCCCCCGCAGTAAAATACCAAAACAAGACGAATAGATAGAGAGTCTAGCAATACTGGCTCCACTCCACGACACACACTTCTTGGGTATGCCAGTCTCTCTTACCCCGAAGATCCGAAGATCTTATCACTAAGGATTTTTTGTCTCATCATGAAGGTACATGTAGGGTATCTATGGGGTACGATCCGCACACCTGGAACCAATAAATGTGGGTTTTGGGCTACTAAGTTGGTTTTTATTATAAGTTTCTAGGGGTCTCGATGCAACGACGGATTCTCAGAGCAAGCCACTTAAGGCTTTAGTTAAGATTATCGGTGCATGAGAGGCCCCCACATACGTCGAATTCACTCAACACTCTAGCCGCCTGACCAATATATTTATATAACGGCTTGAAAAAATCGCTCGAGAGTATGCTGGGAGAGATGATATCCCCAATGCATCCCAATTAGAAGTACCTTTGTGGGG
The DNA here is from genome assembly GCF_030272615.1 of Cryptomeria japonica. NCBI lineage: Eukaryota > Viridiplantae > Streptophyta > Pinopsida > Cupressales > Cupressaceae > Cryptomeria > Cryptomeria japonica. The sequence continues at coordinate 597,915,774 of NC_081407.1, forward strand.
TGATGAACTCCCCAGCCAAAGATGCCCCTCACTACTAAAAAGAAAAGGGGGTGTCGTTATCACCTTTCCCTCTCTCCTAAGACCCCGAAGGTGGGTGGAAAGGTACTTAATGCAACAATAGGTCCACCCCAGACACAATAAAAAGTTCTTTTTCCATTAAATATCACAATGTGTGATTTATTCTATTGATAAGCCTGATTCACGTTCATTTTAAAAGACTAAAGTGAGGTGTGAAATACACATGTGCATGTCTATTTTAAACACCAAAGTGAAATGTGAGATCATGCATGTCAATTTTAAACCCAAGATCAATTTTAAGCACCAAGATGAAGTGTGGAAGCATGCATGTGAATTTTAACCAAATTTATTTTAAGCACCAAGTTGAAGTGTGAAAGCATGCATGTCAATTTTAACCATATTTTTTTAAGCACCAAGCTGAAGTGTGAAAGCATGCATGCCAATTTTAAACCCAAAATCCAAAAGTGATTTAACCCTAAAGGATCCTACAATCAAATTGTTAGTGTTTTTCAAAATAATCTGGGATGATCAAGCCTTCTTTGTAATGTTGCCACATGCTACAAACAGGGAATCAGCAACCAGAAAACATACAGAAAAACAGAAAACCAAACTACCTTTTAAACTAATGCGTGATGAGCTATCTGAGCAAATACGTAAAATTGCCTGAGCGATTGCATGATAATGACTAAGAGAATGCGTAAAAATGACAGAGCGAATGCGTGAAAATAACAGAGTGAATGCGTGATAGATAAACATACAATTTTTAAAAAAATCTAAAAAGCCTAGATTTAATTAGAAACCTGCAAAATAGATTGTGAGGCCCTAGTTAGATCTCTCATCAACCATTCTATATTAAGTAAGTCATATTTCACTCTATATGATAGAACTAGGTTGTTGTATCTGTCAATAGATGGTTGGTCCTCTAGGTCTTGTATCCCTTTTTCTGCCTTTAGAATTCGTTGATAACATTTGGCTTGCCTCCTTTGTTCTGCTGTTCTTCGAGCACCTGAAATATTAAATATTACCTTATGTGCCATAAGATGTTATATTGAAAGCATCATATAAGGATAAAAAAATCTTCAGATGTACAAAATTTAGACAGAACAGAGGATTAAAAAACAGGAAAAAAAAATAGACAAAATGCCAAAATATGAATAACGAATGCGTAATGTTATCTAGGCGAATGCGTGATGGGTTTTGCACGAATGCGTCATCCTATATGATTGAATGCGTAATTCTGTCTATGTGATTGCATGATTTTGTCTGCACGATTGCATGATGTTTGACTCCGCTTTTGAAATCCGTACAAAAACCTACAAAAAGTTTAAAAATCCGTACGATCTGCAAAAATCACACAAAAAACACAGAGCGTTAATTAGCTATTGTTCACGTTGGGTTCACCAAAATGTCATATGTAAAATTCATCATTATTCAATTAGAATCAAAGGGAAATAACGAATCCCTATCTAATCAAAGAATCCTAAATAAACAAATGAAATAATGCAAAACAAAGTAATAGGAATATAAAATATTCAATTAAGACTCCCTATCCCATGACTGCATATGGCTTCCATTGTTCTTCTCTTCTTCGTGGTATGATGACTCTCAGATATCACGCTGGTAACTTGCAAGTGACACAAAGATTCAAAGTTCGTGATTGTTCTTGATTGTTTGTGATTATTCATGATTATTGAAAATGGAGATTGAATGCTCAATTTATAGATTATTGGAGATGATTGATTGAGAGGTGGAACAGATTGATCAAGAGGTGGAACTTAGGTGAGCTCACATGCTGATTGATAGTTGAATTGTTGATTATGAGGTAGAATAGAATTGATTGAATTGTTAATTGAATAGATAAAAGAGTTAACTGAATGATAAAAAAGTTGACTGAAAGATGAAAAAGAATGATTGGAGGATAACTGATTGATGACAAAGAAAGCTTTATTTAGAAAAAGCTAATTGGAAGATAGAAATAGAATGATTGGAGAGAATTAAAGAAAAGATGTAATTAATCAATTAGTTGAAATAATCAATTAAATTAAATGGAATAGTTAACTAATTGAAAGCTTTTTGGAAAAAAGCAAAGTGGAAGATAGAAATAGAGATTGAAAAGATAATTGATTTAATTAATTAATTAATTTAGCATGTGCTTGCAATTTGATTTTTATTTTCAATTTAATCTTTTCATGAGATTTAATTCAAATATTGAATTTATTTTAAATTCACTTTATTATTTGAATATATTTAGAACTTTGACCTTGATTTTCAATTTGATTTTTGAAATCATGCACATGTATTTGAATTTACATGAAGTTAGAAGAATATGAATTTGAATTCGAATTTGGAGAATTAATGAAATTAAATGAAATTAGAATTTCTGGAAATTGGAGTTTGAATTTGAAGAATTAATTAGCTAATTAAATAATTTGAAAAAATTATTTAATTATTTAGAAATTGAATTTTAATTAAATAATAAAGATTATTTAAATTAAAGGATTAAAATCATAATTAATTAAATAATAAATATTTAATTAATATTTAGAAAAAGGTTAATGATTAGAAGATAGAAATAGAAAATGAATTTATTTAAATAATAAAGATGATTTAAATTGAAAGATTAAAAATCATAATTAATTAAATAATAAATATTTAATTAACATTAAAAAATGGTTTAAATGATTAAACGATGATAGAATTGAAATAGAATAATCAGTAAGATGATGAGAAAATATGAATTTAGAAGAATAAGATTAATTAAATTAATTAAATAATTAAAAAATTATTTAATCAATTAGAGGAATAATTAGTACATGATCAATGAGACATTTTTAGTGTCTACATTACATACATTATATAGACCCAAAATTTATAAAATTGATATTCAAATGTTTGGTATATGGGTAGGTGTTGGACTTGTACAAATTGCTATAACTTAAATACAATTGTGGGGGTTAAGAAAAACATGAATGGCTATGCTTTTGTATTGGTGGCATTGCTCTCTGCTATGCTTGTTCATGCATTCCAAGAATTTTAATTTTCCTTATGAATTGTGTGACAGGGTTAATCGTGATTGTCTACATTGTTAGAAATTCTTGTATTTGATGAGATTTGAGATGAACATTTGTATTTGTTGTGAGAAAAATAAGTCATATGGTTATGTTTTTTATCATATGAATTAATTTTTTATTTAAAATTATCGGTTCTTATTTAATCTTGATAAGGCTTTGCTAAATTCCTTTGGTCGTATTAAGTACATGGATTTTACTTTCAATATAGATTTTAAAAAAAAAGTGATCTAATACAAAAATTATTGATTTTGATTGCAAGCCATATAGAATGTCAATTATATTGGATACAAGTTAAAAAATAAAAATAGCTAACCCTTAATTAACGCACAATATATGGTAAGCAACAATTTCAAAATATTAATTTAAAGATTATAAACGATTTAAATGATTTTTAAAATAACTTTGTAGGGATTGTATTGGACGATGAAATTTAAAAATTATGTCTTATTTTTCATTATTAGAATAGGAATTGCATTTTCTATTGTAATATAGTCACTCATCTAGATTGTAGGTATTGTGTAATATCATCTATTGGCTTGTGACATGTAATTTTAAAGTTCATAAGTGTGCAAATTGATTATGAGATTCAAATTATTATATTGTTTTTGATTAAGTAAAAACAAGTTTTAAAGGGACCAAAAACCCTATACAAGACAGGTTTTAGAAGGACCTGCAACTCGAACCGAAAGATAAACTTGAAAGACCACTCAAAGAAACAGAACACAAAAGAGAATTGGCCTAGCCAATCAAAAGAAGGGGAACAACATTAACCCCCACCAAAAACCAACAAGTTGCAAAAAACCAGCAGCCCTACCCCAACCAGGAAAGATCAAGAATTTAACCTACCCTTATGGGATCGAAGGGTCATATCAAAAGAGGACTGGGACAATTTAGATTTTTTACTTTTAATAGTAATCCATCCCTCCTCAACCCTAGCAGCAGCGTTTTGCCAAGAGGATGGGTCCAGAATAGAGGACCTCCCATCATCAGGAGGAGTAGAGCCAGCATCCACAGAGGCAGAGCCAGCATCCACAGAGGCAACAACAATCTGAGATGTGGGAGGGTCATCCATCGAAGAAGAACATACATCATTTTTCAAGCAATCACTCGGGATGCCACTGCATGCATTCACATATTCCTGAGGCACGACAACACCAGAAACAAGAGGTGTACCCTCGGTCTGAGGAACTTGTGCCACCACCTGGGAGAAGCTTTTCTTTTTAACAAAATAGTGTTCATAGGATGCACCTTTCCACCAAGAAGCAGATCTTTTTTTCTTTTTATCCGTTTCACACCTTGCAGCAACATGTCCAGTCTGGAAGCACTTTCGACATCTAAAGGGGATACCTTCAAAGTCGAGTGGTTGGAACCAAGATCCCAAGGAAGATTCAATCTCTAACTCAGCTGGAAGCCCTTTAGAGACATCAATGTTAACCAAAATACGAGCATAAGTAGAATGACAAATTTGGTAAGATTCCTTATCAATCATTAGGAATTCACCTAAAGCCTCCCCCACTTCCTCTAGCAAAGAATCCGTCCAAAGATGAAGGGGAAGGTTGGGGAGCCTAGCCCAAATTATTATATTGTTGTGTTCTTTACCAAATTTATATAACTTGATACAAGATAATATTCCTTTCCTACAAAATTTAGTCATCATTAATGAATATGGTAGTTACTAAAAGAGTAGGCCTCAACACTAAAGTTTAATATGCTATAGAAGTTTATTGCAATTTCTTACTTGAACAACTACGTTAGTTATAAAACTCCTTAAAAATACACAAATTTCCAAGTGAAAGGTGCAGATTCATCCATAGAGCTCAAAGTGCATGTACACATTCTTGTACAATATTTTTTATAAGTAATTTTGTGGAATTTCAATCTCTAATTTAATTAATGATATGAGAGGAAATAACAATCTACTTGATCACATAACTTAATATGAATACCCTTAGGAGTTAAACCTTTTTTTTTGTCCAACAAAATGCTAATACAGAGATTTCATTTTTTGGCAAGGTGTAAATATTGAAGACGAGGATGAAGAGTATTGTCATTATGTGTAATATTCAAAAACTCATGAGAATTATCACTAATGTAGGCATTTCAAAATGAAAAAATGATAGATTTACTCCAACTTTACAATTTTACCTCAAGACTAATTATCAATAGAAAACAAATTTCATTCATAGATCACTCATGTTAAAAGAGCTATTGTTGTGTATAGCATACACTATGAACAAAATATTGAAAATACATAGTTGTCATGAAATAACCATGAAACAATTGCTTTAATTACTATTAAGAACAAAAAAATGAATTTGTTTTGTTTAAAAATGATTCTACGATCACAATAAACATCCCTTATTATATATTCTAAGAATCTATTTTACTGGTAATTGATTTATATCAAGCTTCACATGAGATGTGTGCAACACAAGAATTCTCTTTCTTTCATTTAGATATTCGGTCATTAAGCATTGTAGTCAAGGCCTTAATAGGTTTTGATCCAATTGTAGGCAACCTTGAAACTATCACTGGTAAATAGTATAATTCCTAATACTACAATTGAACAATCTCACAATGATGACAATGTCTAAAACTACAATGCTATATGTTCAAGCTCACCATCCATCAACATAAATTAAAAAATTGATCATTGTTAGATCACATGAAATTACTTTAAAATTAAAACATAAATGAATTGATAAAAGAAAATATTAATATGAAATAAGATCACTTCAATTTGTAAACCCTGCTTAAAATACATGAAAAAATTATGATATTTTTATGGTATTTTTATCTTTTTTTAAATTAAAAAGGATGAGAAAGAAAACACATTCACCATGATGTTACTATTGTAAGAAACAAATTTAGAAAAAACACAATTTAACTCGAAATAACATATTAAAGAAAAGGTTTTGTTGATTTTGTAAACAATTTTTTTTTATTCATCTACCTCAAGGAAAAAACATCTACAATTCAAATTAACCCTCAAAGATTTAAGTTAGTATTCTATATCAAAACTTAACATTATAATAAATATAAAACAAAAACATTCCCTCCAATCTTTAGACCATCCCCTGAAAAACACCTTCCTATCGGCTTATCGTTGCACACAAATAACGTGCAACTGTTAGTTATTTTTTAAATGGAAGGATTCACCATGGTAATTAATTCATTTTTCTAGTATTTTCTAAGATTTGCCAACATTTTCTACAAAATTTTAGTGATGTAAAACAACACCAATTAAATTAATATTTTTTTCAAAAAAATGAAGGTTTTGTTAATAGAAATTAATTTATTTTTTTCAAAAAAATGAAAGATTTGTCAATATTTAATATTCTTTTAATGGGGTTTCTCAAAGTTACATCTTAAAATATTAGCACATTGCATCAAATCTCACCAAGCATATGTTTAGTTAACTTAGGGTGGAAAAATAAAGGGGTCTAGACTAAACCAAATTTGAATTTTGAATTTTTAAAATGAAGGACAATTTCACAGGTAGGGTACCCCTATGATTGCATAAGTGTCCTAGTGTAGGCAAATAGTCATATCTAGCTTGTGACTAATGAATAGGTTGTGATAGGTATGGGTGATAAATGGACATGTAAGGTAGATGTATAAAAGAGTGTATATGTAAGGATAAGTTAGTACCAAATGTGTAAAGACGTGTATATTTGGATGGATAAAAGGCTAAGGGAATGAGCCTACCTTTACATAAAATTGCACCTTTTGTCATTATATACTTGTATCAACATATTTCCTCAAAATAAACACAAAATTAAAAAGTGACAAATAACTAACAATTAAAAGAAAAATACTAGACATAACATTTTACTTTGATATTGTATCCTACTTGGGGCCATATTGAGACATTATTTTTGTAACATACAATCAAAATCTTTAAAAGAATATATCACATGAAATATCTTAAACACACAATCAAAATCTATACAATAATATATATTTAGTTTATGTATAATCTTATTTATGCTAAAGTATATCTTAATATTTTATGAATGTCTTTGAATAAATAATCGTCATTTTTGAAAAAAGGATTAGGGATTATTGTTAGTTCAAATAGACGAAAATTTAAGTAGAAGGAAAAACATATCATAATAGGATATTAACATACAAGAGTGTCAAAACATTGATGAGAAAATGAAAAATATCTGAGTGAAACGCCATGCATTTGGAAAAAACAAATTAGGCGGAAGAAAGTATAGTTCATCAAAGAGTTTAACCCCACATGAAACTTGATAAAAAATCTTACATAAGAGTAAAAAAACTTAATGGTGAATGGAAAATGAGAACATACCTATGTTCTAAGAAGTGGTAGGTATTGAATGTCACATCATAGAATGTGAAATCTATAATGACATTTTTATAAAGTACAAAAGACGTAATGGAGACAAAACATTGCTACGTCATAGACTCTATGACTGTAAAACATATAATGCCATTTATATCATCTACGAAAACAATCTAAAATAAGAGATAACCTAACCATTTTATTTGAAGAAACAAGACTACACAAAACAACCGAAAATCAATCCTGTAACAACATAAAACAAGCAAATCTCAATCCTATAACCCAATACTATAAATATTATTAAAATCTTCTATCCATTCATTTAATGCAACAAAATAATTTGTTAGATATAGTTACGTGTAAATATGAAAAAGGTTTTGTCTCTTTGTCAATTGGGTTAGTGGTGTCCAGCACATTCACGTGGCAAAGGAGGTGGCGAAAGAAACTTATTTTGTCTAAATTCCAAGCATAGGAAATACGACATAAATTGACACAAACGTATTGTTTGAGCTGGCCGAATTATTTTCATTATTTTCTTTTTCTGCATACGACATAAATTGACACAAGTGTACTGTTTCAGCTTGCCCAGTTATTTTCATTATTTATTTTTTCCTCCACGCAGATATTATTGATAAACGGATAAGCTTCTGACGCCCTTATATTCCTCCAAAATGCGTTGAATTTGGCTGTTATAAAATACAAAAAGGTTTTACTGTAAGTTTTTTGTCGTATAACCTTTTCTTTTTTAATCTTTTTCTTCACAAAGAGTCTTATCACTTATATGACAACGACAACCATTAACACAAGAACGCTTAATTTAAACCAACAATAATAAAGTGAGAGTAATCTTTTTGATATATATATATAACCATAGCGAGTCTGTTATTTTTCTACGGATTACAAAATTTAAACAATAATAAAATTATATATGTGCATTTTGGTAGTTATGTTGGATTTATTTTGGTTGGTTTGGTTTTATATAATGATTAGTATATCTATAGTCTATTTTAGTATAGAAATTCAATAATATAAATTTAATCTTATCTCATTGCACGCATTTTAAGTGATTGATTTTAATCTTGAATAGTTTTATTTATATGTTTGGGTTGGATCATCAAAGTGAACTTGCAATTTGTAGATATGAAACTTACAATTTTGAAACATGAATTAAAATGGGTCCTTGTTGACTTCCTTTAACTAACTATTATGAGTTGACTTAAGCATATAACTTGCAGCTTATATTCTAGTGTGATGAAATAGGCATTTAACCCAAATTCATTTGTATTATTGAAGATATATTTGAGTATTGATCCAAGCCTCATAGCATTATCATTTGAGCATGTCATAGAACATCAACATTCTAGACTTTATTACATATCTCCCAGTTGTCTAACAAAACTTTTTAATGCCATTCACTCAATAACATGGATTTGACCTAGGGGAATGTCCCTACCTAACAAGCTTCTGAAAGGTGTTAATTAACATGACCCCTTTTTGACGTAAGAAAAGATATCATGACAAACATATTTCATTTGACATAATTGGTGAGGTTCATATGCACATGACCAAGATTCAAGTATTCACTTGTAGAGGTCAATTTCCTTATCATAGAAGTGAACTTGGTTATGCAATTTCAAATTCATAGGGCATAATCATCTCAATCTAGTTGTTTTGGACTAGATTATTGATTTCAAGTAGCAATTATCTATCATACTAAAAAAGCCACCTCTTATCCATCAACTTATTATCATTTCAATACATTTTTAGATGCAATGTGTTTTTAGGGGTAAAATTAATCATTAGTTAATCAGATATAAAAGAGTGAATCACAAACTCTAAATCTAATTAGAATTAACTCCTAAATGACAATGAAATATAGATGCAAGAATTGAATAATTAAGCTAATCAAACTCTTGATTCTGCATCGTGACTTCCATTGCTCTTCTCCAAATCGTGTGATAGGTGGCTCTCAGGTGTTGCATTGGGATTCTTGCATATGATAGACACAATTGTTTTGAAGATAGTGATTCTAGATTGGAATTGGGAAATGAGGTTGCATTTATAGATTTTCAGGTGAGATGAGGTGAGATTTGGAACTAAAGTGTTGATTGATAGATAACTGATTTTGATTGACCAGTTAAGTGGATTGATTGATCTGTTAACTCATTTGATTGATTAGTGGATTGAATTGATTAGGGAGATGATTGATTTGATTGATTAGTCAGAAAAGGTGATTGAGAGTGAAAAAGGGAGATTGGAGAGTTAACTGATTTGATCAATCAGTCCCGATTTTCAACATGTGTTGTAGGATTTTGAATTGAAATTCAATTTCATTCTTATTTGGATTTGAATTTGAGTTTTGATTTTCGAATGTTGAAATGCACATGAAATTTATTGAAATGGGATGAAATTCAAATTTGATGAAATGTGAATTTGGAAGAAATGAAATTAGATTGAAATCTAAATTTGGGGATTTAGAGAAATGAATGAATTAATTAAATTATTTTAATAAAATTATTCAATCATTAGAAATGGAAAGAAATAATAATATTATTTAATTAAAGAATTAAATCATAATTAATTAACTAATTAATATTTAATTAATATTTGAGGAAGGGTTAAATGATGAATTGATAAAGAGATGGAAATTGAATAATTAGTAAGATAGATAATTAGTTCAGAAGAATAAGAATAATTAGATTAATTAAATAATTAGATTAATTAAATAATTAGATTAATTAAATAATTAGATTAATTAAATAATTAAATAATTAAATAATTAAATAATTATTTAACTAATAGGACGAATAATTAGTACATGATGAATGAGACATTTTTAGGTGTCTACATTTGCCCCTCTTTGAGACAATGTTGAAATGACGTTGTTTCAAACAAAATGAAAAATTCCTGCTCCAGTATGCCCCAATGACGCTTAGGGTTAATGCCCCCTCAAGAGATTGTTTGTGCATTGAAAGCATGAATGATCTCTTAAAAGAAGACGAATATAAGATAGAAGAATGGTTAGTTGATGACATGAATGGGTTTGATTAGAGAAAAGAAATGGTTGGAGTGATTTGTAAATTGATTGATTGATAAGATTGATAGGATTGATGAGATTGATAGGATTGATTTGATTGATAGGATTGATCAGATTGATAAGATAAAGATCGTGTCTAGTTTTAGGAAGGACTAATCCTATGTAAAGCGGAAAAATCGCGATCGAACCCTAGTTGTTCTCCCCTCTTTCGACTCCGAGGAGAGAGAAGGGAGGTTCGCTAGGATTCGATGGTTTTCACTTAGGGGAGAGACTTTACATTCAAAAGAGGGGTTGAAACTCATAAGATCCAATCCCACGCAATGCAAGATTGGATGCTAAATGAATTTCAAGGGTTAGGAAAGCAAGGCTACCCTCTTTTGTAAAGAATGTTGTTAAGGAAATTAAGCTAAACATGCATAGAAAGTCATAAAGATTCGCTTATAAACTGAGTTCGGGTTATAGGATGAAGTTGCGGACCTAGAATTAGCAGTAAAATGTCGATACGGCACTGTCCTGCAAATTTGAGCAAAAGTTGTCAGGACGATGGCGCCCGGCGCCACGGTCCTCCGAAAAATCCGCGAAACGAAGGGGGATCTGTTCGTCTCTGCACAAGGATTCCAGATCTTCAATTTCAGCCGCGTACCTGCAACCTACACACAGAAAAGCGAAGACGATTGGGGGGTTAGGGATTGGGGGTTTGCCTTTAGGTCAAACCCCGGTTTTGGAATTAACCAAGAAATGAGCAAGAGCTGTAAATGTAAATGACTGTAAAACAAGTACTAATACCTTGTTCTAAGGATGTTGGTATCCTTATGTGCGAAGGTTTAGATGTTGTATGTTGTATGTTGTAGTAATATGTTGTATGTGATCTCCTCTTCAATGGTTGAATCCTTGACTTGAATGCAACACTTAGCCTTGAATGGAGACTTGAAATGATCAATTGCTTGAAAGAATGCTTGAATGCTTGAATGCTTGAATGCTTGAGTATAATTTCCACGCTTTTTACACATCTCCTCTTCCTCATCTATCCCAAATGAGAGAGAAAAATGTAGTTTATATACTTGTCATTTAGGGCTGATAGACCGATTTTCCCGACCTTAGGCCGACCAGGGAAAGTTAATTTCCAAATTGCAAACAAAAAGACCCGAGCCCCTTAGGAGACCGGGCCCAAAATAGGACCCAGGGACTAGGGCGTTGGGCGCCCTGATCCTGAGGGACCAGGGCGCTGGGCGCTCTGGTCCCACCTCCCGGGACATCAGGGTGCAAGGAGGTTCAGGCCAGGGTACTTGAAAAATGCAGTTTTTAGTGTCGTGAGCAAGTTTCAGGGTCTCCATTTAGGTTGCGTGTTGCGTCGCCATCGTGAAGACCGAAATGCAGTCGAAATTGCAAGTGTCGCAATTTTAGGACGCTACATTTAGCCCCCACTTTAGCGGGAGTATAAGCGTACGCTCATACTTCCGGTAAAGTACAAGGAAACAATATTGAAAGACTTTCACCACGTCAAGGAGGCAAGATACACCAAGCCCCCAGTGGACTAAGGATCTTACAACTTCGATTGACAAAGTAAAAGGGAAGATCGCGAGGAAGAACCATGACTGTCAGTAGTAAGGCTCCCTCACTATGAGTCATGCAAGAAAGATATCAAAAATTTTCAAGGCAAGGCTAAATTTGCCAAGAAATTTTCAAGTATCTTGAAAAGATATGAACGGGATGTATGCCCCCCTACGTTAAAGCGATCGCACACGCCTCATCGGGGGTGATTGTTTTAACGTAGTGATACACATAAGAAATGAGAAAGGAGCACGTTATCGCAAGGATGTAGCCCCCAAGTGTGAGATAAACCCAAGGATAATAGACACAAAACATAAAGCACAAGGTGACTTCGCTTTCCTCGGGGTCAGTATGCTGTATGATAATTTATGTATATGTATCATATGTATGTATGCATAATTGTTCTTCATTCCCCAATCAAGGAAGGTCACCTAGAAGAAGGGAACACATGTGTCTTTTGAGTCAATATGAGAGAGATCGAGAGATCTCAATGCTTTGCATCGTCCTCAAGTAGACAACACCAAGGACAACAAATAGAAGAATGAGAATAACATATAGAAGAAGTAACAAAAGAGAGGAGAAGAGAATCTACTATGCTAATGTAACTAGTCTAGCATGTCATCTACCCCCCGATCTTGCTGATCAATGTTTCGGGAAGGCAGGGAACACGCTAGAGGAGGAACATCCAACACAGCAGATGGAGCTATCACAAGATCCAAACAAGGGCTATGTTCATGTTCCGAGCCACATTGTTCTTGTCTAGGAGCTAGGATAAGTGCTTTAGAAAATTCATTAGATAAATGGTTATCGACATCAACAAGTTCATATTCACTATCAGAAGCAAGAGGAGTAACATTTTCATCTATATCGTCATCAAGATTTATAAAAATAGGATCTTTAACTCGCATAGGATCAAGATCATCATGCATCTTATGTTTAGGAGATTTAGGTTCAATGTCCGGTTGAGGAGAAAATGGAATAATGCTTGTTGAAGGTGTTTTTGGAGATTGCAAAGTTTGAGAAGCAACTGCCTGAGCTCTAAGACGACGCTTTCGTCGGCGTTCACGTGCAGAACGATTTCGTCTAGTCTTAGTAGGAAGTGGAGAAGATTGAGGAGGAGGAATGTTCTCATCCTTAGCACTTGGGTGTTTAGGTTGTGGTCTCTTAGGCTGGATAATAGGAGAAGAAGAAGGTCTCTTCTCTCTATAAAAAGAAGGAGGAGGAACTGCTCCATATAAAGGAGGAATTTTTGGTTTAGGGAGAAGACCAAGTCCATCATGACGAGGAGGTATAGGTCTACTCTTAGGAAGTTTATTAGGTATAGACATAGTCACATCCATAGGGATGGGTTGAGATTCTTCTTGAGGAAAGACATTAGTTTTATCTTTCAAAGGAAGAACTTCCTTCTCAAGAATGATAGGAATGTCAAGTTTAGGTGTTCTAGGTTCACTTAGAGATAAGATCATATCTGTTTTCCACTTTTGATAAGATTTGAAAAGATGATCACTTCGTGGAGGAAGAGATTGGAATTGTTTAGGCCAAAAGTAATCAAGAGGAACACTAGAGGTTCTTTCAGCTGGTTTAAAGAGACTATGATTGACAGTAACAACTTCACCATTATGGGGAAATTTCAAACACTTGTGAATAGGAGAAGCAATAGATTTCATGGAAGATAGCCAAGGATATCCAAGCTTCACATGAAATTGTTCGGAAGATGGAATAATAGCAAAGTTCACATCAAGGGATTTGTTATGGACTTCAATAGGCAATGTAATAGAACCAATTGCAGGAGAAGAAAATGCATCAAATAATTTCACAATCACATCTGTTTTGTCATAGATCACTTGATTCAATTGCAAAGTAAAAATAAATTCTTCAGTAATAACATTAATCATGCACGAAGGATCAATAAGCACTCCACGACAAGGTGTATTCTTAACTTTTGCAACTATGTATAAAGGACCATCAGGTGCCCTAATGGTTTCGCTAGAATCAAATGTGATGGAAGGTTCTTCAGGGATTTCTTGCTGCTCTACAAAGTTAATCACATTCGGAGTCATAGACACAAGACCATCAGATGAGAGAGAGGAATCATTAGTCTCAATCGCATTAGAGGTATGAGAAGGCAATGGATCAGTGAAAATCTGAAGATTTTGATTAGGAGGAGCTACAGATGTGTTGCCTTTATCATTCACTCCAGAAACAGAGATAGTATTATTATCAATCAAATCTTGAATTTTACCCTTTAAAGAAAAACATTTTTCAGTATCATGCCCAGGCTGACGGTGAAATTGACAAAAGGCTTTGTTATCAAAATAAGGTGAAGTAATCTTTGCAGGATCAATTTGTCTTATAGGAGGAAGAGTAAGCACATTTTGTTCCAATAACTTATTCATAATACTATGCAATGATTCATTCAACGGAGTATACTTTCTTTCTTTCTTGAAAAATTTAGAAATAGGAGGCACACCTGATGCTGCATTCACATTGTTGTTGATGATGTTTTCATTGAATTTGATGGAATCTCTGTTCGGTTTAAACTTCCCAAATGGTTGTTGACTGCTATCACCCTTATCACTCGGAGCCATAGGATGTGATTGTTCCATTTGACTCACAGTCAGTTGATAATTGTGAAGAGTGGCGCACAACTGTTGGAAAGAAGTAAACTCAGAAAACAGAAGTTTGTCTCGAATATCTTTTTGTAAATTAGAAATAAAGATTCTTTGAATATCATTGTCAGGCACTGGAAAAGAAATTTGAGCATACAAATGCTTATATCTACCAATGAAATCAGTCACTTTTTCTTTAACACCTTGTTTACAATGCATTAAATCAATCAAAGTAACTTTAGGACTTATATTGTTTTGAAATTGTTGAATGAAAGCATTTGCAAGTTGTTTGAAAGAAGTAATAGAATAAGAAGGCAACGAGCAATACCATTGTAGGGCTTTGTCTCTTAATGTTCTAGTAAACAGTTTTGCAAGCAACCTTTGGTCATAAGCAAAATCGGTACATATTGTTTGAAAAGTCTTAACATGTGTTAGAGGATCTCCTTTACCATTATAAAGCTCCAAATGCGGAATTTCAATATGTTTAGGGGGAATAACTTGAACAATGTCAAGAGAAAGTGGGCTCACAACGTCAAATGTGGGCACACTGAACTTAGATTGATTCATAGAGGCAATTTGTTGCTATAAAGAAGAGACAGTTTGTGCAAGATTGTTAATGGTCGCTTCAGTCGAAGAGTTCATATTGGATGTGTTAGATTGAGATGGAGGTGTTATGTTATTGAAAGAAGGTAGAGAGTAAGGTGGTGGGACCCTATGATAATTAGTCATAGGAGATGATTGGACAAGAGGAACACTACAAGGAGGGATGGAATGGTTAAATGAATTGCCCCCTTGCGTCATGTTCATTTGTGGAGATATAATAGGGACACTCATTGAAGGAATGAATGAAGAAGTCGGATTGAATGAAGGAAGAGGGTTAATTGAAGAAGAAGGGTTGCCCCCATGACTGGTGATCACAGGAGGAATGTCTTGTGTAGAAGTAGCCATTATGTTTGATGTAAAGGTAGGTATACTAGCAATAGAAGTCATCAAAGGAATAGAATGATTGACTTGTGTAGGAGGTTGTGTATAACCTAAATTTTCAGCACAACTCTTCATAGGCATCACATTCGAATCCACAATGTGTGCAATACCACGCAAAATATCAATTCCATTCTTATCACTTTGAAGCATACGTTTTAGACCCTCAATTAAAGGAAGAGCTTGACTATCAGGGTATTCATGAGACATCTATTGGTGAAAATCGTCAAATTGGTTATCCAATTTTGAAAGTTGTTCTACAGAAACCTCATGGAGAGCTTCTTCATCATTAAGAGGATTAGAGGAATTACCCATGTCCTCGTTAAAAAGACCATTCAAATTAGGTTCCATCTCCTCAGTAATTAAACCTTGGAAGGACTTAATTCTAAGGCTTCGTCTAACGGGAATAGTGTAAGTAGGGCTTATTGTTGTAAAACTCATGCACTAGAAAGAGAGAGAAGATTTTGAATTTAGAGGTAGCAATTTTCAGTAAAATCAGCCAATTTTCTGGATTTAAGCTGTTAAATGCAATCACAACAGTCTCCCGAAATTTCGGAAAAAATGTCCGGGACCGTGGCGCCCGGAGTGCAACACGGTCCCTGCAACTTTTTTCGAAATTTGCAGGGATGAAAGGTATGATGATTTTAGAGCTAATCTGAAAAAATTGAGTGATTTTACGATCTGTAGATAGGCCAAATTAAAGTTGCAAATTCAAAATTGAACCCTATCAAGATTGTCGAAAAATGCAAAATTTGAATTTTGAAAAAGAGAGGGAAACTGAAATTTTGAATTTTATGATTTTAGAGGGGATGTCAAGAGCAATGCAAATTTTGAAATTTGAAAATTGACTCAATTTCACGCAAAATTCAATTTTGAAAGCGGAAATCAAAGTTGTTGTAATTAAGCACTTAATTTCAAAAGTCACAAAATGCAAGAATTTGAATAAAGCACTGAAATTTTTTAATGAATAATAACACACTTTTCAGATTTAGGACAGGAAGAACATAATTTTGACGCAAAATTTCAATTTCAATGATTTTTAAATGATTAGAAGCCTTAATCCAAGCAATCACAAGACCAACTTTGACTGTAATTTTGAAAGTGTTATAATTGACAAAATCAGCCAAAATTCTGGATTTTAGCAGGAAAATACAGCAAGATCTCGCTCCCGAAATTTTGGAAAAAATGTCGGGGACAATGGCGCTCGGAGTGCAACACGGTCCTCGCAACTTTTTTCCAAATTTTCAGGGATGAAGGATATTGTGATTTTATTGCAGAATCCAAAGTTACAGCTGATTTGGAGATGTTTTGATTGGTCAAATTGTCGGACAAAGGTTGAATCAAGAGGGTTTCAAAAATTAGGGTTTTGACACTTAACCACTTAATTTTCAGAATTAAAGCACAAATATGAATTGATAATTTGTAATAGAAGGGCAGATCTGAAACAAGCATTAACATTTAGACATTTCGCAAGTTCAATTACTAAAAAGAAATTTTAGGGTTTTAATGCAATCACCTCTAAAATTTTGCAAAAGATCAAACATGGAAATGTAATCAATTTTTTCAGATCTAAGCATGAAAAATCAGAAAGGATGTTCATGTCGGGTTCACCAAAATGTAAAGCGGAAAAATCGTGATCGAACTCTAGTTGTTCTCCCCTCTTCCGACTCCGAGGAGAGAGAAGGGAGGTTCGCTAGGATTCGATGGTTTTCACTTAGGGGAGAGACTTTACATTCAAAAGAGGGGTTGAAACTCATAAGATCCAATCCCACGCAATGCAAGATTGGATGCTAAATGAATTTCAAGGGTTAGGAAAGCAAGGCTACCCTCTTTTGTAAAGAATGTTGTTAAGGAAATTAAGCTAAACATGCATAGAAAGTCATAAAGATTTGCTTATAAACTGAGTTCGGGTTATAGGATGAAGCTGCGGACCTGGAATTAGCAGTAAAATGTCGATACGGCGCTGTCCTGCAAATTTGAGCAAAAGTTGTCAGGACGATGGCGCCCGGCGCCACGGTCCTCCGAAAAATCTGCGAAACGAAGGGGGATCTGTTCGTCTCTGCACAAGGATTCCAGATCTTCAATTTCAGCCGCGTACCTGCAACCTACA
This sequence comes from Cryptomeria japonica, assembly GCF_030272615.1. Classification (NCBI taxonomy): domain Eukaryota; kingdom Viridiplantae; phylum Streptophyta; class Pinopsida; order Cupressales; family Cupressaceae; genus Cryptomeria; species Cryptomeria japonica. Next base: position 597,933,460 of record NC_081407.1, read on the forward strand.
CACAGAAAAGCGAAGACGATTGGGGGGTTAGGGATTGGGGGTTTGCCTTTAGGTCAAACCCCGGTTTTGGAATTAACCAAGAAATGAGCAAGAGCTGTAAATGTAAATGACTGTAAAACAAGTACTAATACCTTGTTCTAAGGATGTTGGTATCCTTATGTGCGAAGGTTTAGATGTTGTATGTTGTATGTTGTAGTAATATGTTGTATGTGATCTCCTCTTCAATGGTTGAATCCTTGACTTGAATGCAATACTTAGCCTTGAATGGAGACTTGAAATGATCAATTGCTTGAAAGAATGCTTGAATGCTTGAATGCTTGAATGCTTGAGTATAATTTCCACGCTTTTTACACATCTCCTCTTCCTCATCTATCCCAAATGAGAGAGAAAAATGTAGTTTATATACTTGTCATTTAGGGCTGATAGACCGATTTTCCCGACCTTAGGCCGACCAGGGAAAGTTAATTTCCAAATTGCAAACAAAAAGACCCGAGCCCCTTAGGAGACCGGGCCCAAAATAGGACCCAGGGACCAGGGCGCTGGGCGCCATGGTCCTGGGGACCAGGGCGGCGCCCTGGTCCTGAGGGACCAGGGTGCTGGGCGCTCTGGTCCCACCTCCTGGGACATCAGGGTGCAAGGAGGTTCAGGCCAGGGTACTTGAAAAATGCAGTTTTTAGTGTCGTGAGCAAGTTTCAGGGTCTCCATTCAGGTTGCGTGTTGCGTCGCCATCGTGAAGACCGAAATGCAGTCGAAATTGCAAGTGTCGCAATTTTAGGACGCTACATCCTATATAAGACAAATGATTGATGAAAGTTGGATGAAAGATGAAATATAATGAAAGTGGAGAATGATTAGTAAGAAGTGAAGAATGTTAGGGAATAGAATTGATTCATGGATAGAGTAGTTGGTATTGTACATAGGGAAATAGGAGCAAGCATCAAAAGCATAAATATTAGGCAACCACAAACCTAATTGCTAATGAAATCCAATCCTAATACATTCAATAGAGCAAGAAAGACAATTTCTAAATGAAAGCGCAAACCATATACAAAAATGTCCTCCCTTGGCCTCCATTGTTATTCTTTCTCCTCCAAATTATGTGGGTGTCACCTACAAATGCAAAAGACGAGCAAGCAAGATGATTGCAAATGGCGGATTTGAAAGCGACAACATGAGGGTACTTAAATTGTGGTTAGCCATGCTTGAGAAAAGAGTGCTCAATTTATAGAAAATTTGATGAGGATTAAAGGAATTGACATGATTTGTGACAAAATGATTGACAAGAATTTCATGACAAATTGCTCTTTCAAAATATGATAAATTGGGAGAAAATTGTGCAAACTAATTATGAAAAATTGAGAGAAGAAATAGCCCTTTGATTTATGAAAAATTGAGAGAAATAATTGCTCATTTATTGAATGACACATGAGAGAGAAAATAGCCTCAAATTATATGACATGATTGAGCACAAAAAGAGGGGCTAATTAGGAGAAATTTGTGGGAAAAATTAGGAGGGAAGAATTAGAAGAAATTTGAAATTAAAAAATTAGAAAATTAGGAAATTGAAAAGAGGAAAAAGGAAATTAGGTGACATTAATTAATAAGTTCTCATTTATTAATTCACACACAAAGAGGACATAATTAGCCAATTAAATGAAACATTTAATTGCGACAAGAGGACCTAGGATAAACAAAATAATTTATTTAACCTAGAAGGAAATGTTAATATGATTAAATGATTAAATCATAAAACTCTAGGAGATGAAATAGAAATTAAAGGACAACAATTAGGTCATGACAATAAGCAACTGATGTAAGGTTGATTTGAAAATGACAAAAAATGGACAATTGATAAAGTGTCGATGTTGATTGACAAAGATCGATGACAAATTGATCAATAATTGACAAATGGACAAAATTGATAGATGACAAATGAAAAAGGATACATGACTAATTGATCCAAAATTGACAAAGATTGATGATTGATTGAGACCGATGACAAATCGATCAAAGATTGATAAAAGGTCGAGTTGATGAAAGGTCAAATAACATGATGCTGAGATTGACGAAGACTGATGACGAATCGATCACAAGTTGACAAGATTGACCGACAATTGTCAATTGATCAAATATTAAAAATAACAAAAATGGAGGACAAAACCCTAATTCAACACAAATCAGGATTGATGATGTCCAATTGACATGACAAAATTGATTATGATCGAAGATTACAACTCGAGAGACAATACTTGACAAGATCTAAGAGGGTAGAAGCGCAAAAGAATGACAAGATGTTGAAAAATAATAAAGATCAAGTGCGCGACATAGAAGAAATGTTAATAAGATGCGAAAACCCTAGAATAAGGTCACACATACATGTTAAAGTACGACACTACAAGCATTGACCATTTTTAGATGCCTACATTTTGCCCCTCTTTGAGACAATGCGATTATGAGCGTCGTTTCAAAGAACAATCAAGAAATATGCCCTAGACGACAACAAGGATATATGTATACCCCCTCAAAGAATTGGCCAAAAAAATCCAGAAAAAGGCCAATTGGTTGACAATGACGACAAAAAACCAACGGTTTGAAAATACTGAAAATCAGACATTGGATGTACAAGATACAAGTGTGACAAGGCAAAAAAGATCACGACCAGTACAACATGAGAAAGGTGCACGTCCATCTAGACACTGGGAAAAGCTATAAAAGGGGTGGGAATGGGAAAAAAACTCATTTGCACTTGCTAGTTTGGAAGATTTTGTGCTCAGGACAAAGGACCTTGCAAAGAGATAGCAAACATTCCAATGACAAACTTAGGACTTCTGACCGCCTTAGCAGAGTGATGACATCCAGAGACATCATCCTTTCATCTCCAAACGGGTGAGGCGACAATCACATTAGAGGATGTATGGCATATCCTACGCATTCTGATTCATGGGGAGAGAGTGATTTATGACTCGTCGACAGGGATGGATGCACTATGCAGATTGTTCGAGTGTGATCTGGATGACATAGAGGTGTCAGAGCGAGAGATTCGTTGGGAGGTGATGGCGGCAGAGTTTGACAGACAATATATCATCGTTGGAGTGGTGATAACATGTCCTTTAGCTCCAGATAGACAGGGCCACAGGTAAGCAATTGAGACACAAGAGTTCGAATGGCATTGTAGATGTGTTGCCACGTTTGCGGGTACTGTGGTTGTTTTTGAGGAGAGGAATTTTTGCATCGCCATGAGGCCAAACCGCTGAGGGGACATATAAGTAGAGAAGGCCAGGGCGAGAGTGGCAAAAGGCCATCTTATGAGAAAGTGATAAGGGTGAACTACCAAACATACGAAGGTTTTTCATAGTACATTTGGCAAACATGGACACATTTGCAGATTCTGAGGTATGTTTGCTTCAAACTCTATTTTGTGGATTTCTGGGTTGTTGGGTTTCTTTTCGTTTCATTTTGGTGGTGTTCTTGCAAGTAGGGTAGATTCTAGTTTGGTTATTATGTTTTGGCATTCTGTATTGGGTCTCTTTTCGTTTCATTTTTTTGTTGCTCTTGCTATTTAGGGTTTTAGACTCTACACAGTAACAAACTACGAAAACTACATTTGCCTTAAAACAAATCCCGAGGAACAAATTCATCTCATAATGTTCTTTCATAAGATTTCTCCATGTTCCTCATTTAGCACACCTCGTTTTCCAATCGGTCAGCCCAAAAATGAAGAAAACATATGCACAAGTACCGCTATAACAACTCATTAGCTTGGACAAATCTTATCCAAAAAATATTTATAAACTAAACCATGTAGTTTATGGGAGACAAGAAATGTTGATACATTGATTTAAAACTAAAGTTGATAGAAGCTATCAAGTTAAAATATAGTCATGGTGCAATAAATGTTGATACGTTGATTTAAAACAAAATAGCATTGTTGAACAATGATTGCAGACAAATGCTAATTTATTGAATGCATGAATCCCCAACATTAGCAAAATATTAAAAAAAATTTACTAAAATAACAAGATTCCTAGAAAAACATGTCCAATGCCTAATCTAAAACAATTATAGTAAAAGTAGTTTTAGTGTTCTTTAAAAATTAGCTGTTGGGTTTGTATATTTTCTAGTACTTAGAGTTTCAGACAACATAAACCCATACATAGATATTTTAGTTTTCTATGAAAATTAGCCACTAGGTTTGTATATTTTCCAATACATAGATATACTTTTTATAACCTGTATAGGATTTATGGCCATATTTAGATATAAACGAGTGTATATGGGCATTCTCTTTTCGATCAAACATTCAATATGGGCATATATAAACCTAATTTTTATAACCTATACACGATTTATGGCCAGATTTAGATATAAACAGTTGCATATGGGCATTCTATTCAATCAACTACCACATTTTATTAGGTGCCCAACTTCTAGAGAGCATTCATAATAGGGTAAAAAAAATGTTGACATCTCCAATAGAAAGAGAATCATTTGCATTGCTTTTTGTCCTAGAGTGCACAACACTAACTATCAAACAGGTCTATCAGCATTCGAGTGCTCACACCTGCATTCAGTTGCACCAAATTCAAAGTAAAAGAAATAGGAAAACAACCCACATTTTCTTCAGCCTAACTAGAAAGACATACACAATACCCACAAATCTATGGTGTCAATGTCGAGCAAATGAAGATCAAAAGATTACTCTGTGAATATACTTGGGATGTATATAGCCTTCTCATCTCTAAAAAACTACGTGCAAACAGATGACTCTCATGGAATTAAATCAATTTTATATCCCTTCCATCCCCTTTACTTCCAATTTTACTTAGAATTTGGCTTTGTTTTAATTTCAGATACTACTTCTTACATACATTGAATGTACTTAATTACATTAGGCTTAGGGTTGCTCAAGTTAACTAACCCTTACCTTTATGCTAGCAATGTTATTGTCTTTCTTTCATTGTAATGATTCTCTTTAAAATTCCCATTGGCATTTGAGGATTAATCATGAATGCCCTTTTTTAGTAATTTGTTTGGCATGTATTGCTTCAATTCTAGTGTATTGCTCCAAATTGTTGAATCATGAAAAGCACATCAATTGTATGACAATATTTTAAAGCTCGAAACAATGTATCTTACAAACTATGCATTTTGGCCCTATACACTGCAATCTCCATGCTATTGTTTGAAAAACTCCTATCAACTCATCATTGCATGGAAAAAGCATGCAATTGCTGGTTTAATTCACTCGACAACATAAATTTTGAATGTCACCTAGCATATCATTATTTGTCAAGCATGCATTTGTTTAGTCAAATGTAGAATTTTGTACTCTTGTTTTGCCTTTGGCTTTAGCTTTGAAGGAAGATATTTGAGTATGCAAACCTCATTGCTCAGTGATAAGATAAAGTGATTCACATCTAATATGTCTTTGAATTCATTGGGTTTTGCCCAAAATGAAACCTTATCTAGCGGAGGAACAATTATAGTGACATTGAGAACTCGAACAATTTTTACCCGTTCATATATCACAACTCACATTTGATTTAAATCTCCATTGCAAGAGATAATTAGGTAATGTTACTTCTCTATATACTCAATTGAAAAAGAGAGAATGCCCTCTTGGAAGATATCAATGGGTAGAAAAATAAATACTCACTATCAACTATGTATTGTCTCATTTCCAAATCAAATCTATAATCAAAAGGGTGATACTTGGGTAACTATAGGAGATAAACTTGGTTTTAATAAAGGGATAAAATGAGGAAGGAGTTAAAAATTTCAAGGGGTCAAAATTGCAAACAACAATACACAAATGAGTTATTCATGTAATATGAAGCTCAAAAAAATAAATCAATGCCTCCACCTAGAAACCAACATCATGTAGCCTAAAATAGCCACTTAAATATGCTCTTACATGTATCATAAGGCGTCTCTCATGCATGGGTGTATAGGGACCAAGAAAGCAATATTTTGTCATAGATGATATCATAGAATCTAATAACATTTGTTATAATTGTCATAGATTCTCTTATAGAATATTACAAGTGTTCCAACAACCCAAAATGGAAGATTCCAAAGAGGATGCCTAAGTATTTTTTCTTTTTTCTAAAGTCTAAATAGTGAAAGTAACTTCATCTTTAAATAAGTTACTGTTGGTAAATTGGTTTCATCTCTTATGGGTAAATTACAAATAACAGTAGGAAAATAAATAATAAAAGGATTTACAAGGTTGATGGCACCTTAATCATAAAATTCTCTTACTTGAAATTGTACATTGCAAATGCACCCATAAATATACATAAACATAAAATTAAGTATAGTGATCAACGCCCATGGCGTTCTTGCATCGAGAGAAATTATTTGTGGTCACTAGCTTTGTAGTGGAATTTGCAACATTATCCAAAGTGTCAAATTTTTCAATTAAGACCTTTCCACTCTCAACTATTTCTCACATAAATTGATATTGAATATTAACATACTTAGTATGTGCATGATACATGGGATTTTTGGTGAAACAAATGACACTCTGACTATCCCATCCAATCCTCACTTTGCTACAATCAAAACCAATTTACTTAAATCAAGTCTTTATAACCATGCCACCTCCTTAGAGGCACGTGTAGAATGTATATACTCTAATCTAGTGTTGGACAATACAATTGTAAGTTGTCTTTTACTCATCCATTTCACCATACCTCCAAAAAGGTAAAAACATAGCCACTAGTAAACCTTTGACTATCCAACTCACCTTCCCAATATACATTAGCAAAACCCTATATGTCTAATGACTTGTCCACATCATCACTAGTATGATAAAGTAAACAATAATCATAAGTACCTCACAAATATATATTTACAGTACTATTTTAACAAATGCCCAATGCTCTTTACCAAGGTTAGACATATACCTACCTAGAAATTCCAATGCTTGGGCTATATTAGGTCAAATGAAAACTATTATATACATTAAACTACCAGCAACACTAGCATAGGGAACCTTATGAATTTCTTCAATATCATCACCAAAATTAAGACACGTGTATCTAAACTCAACTTAGTACCAACCAAAAAAGGAATATTTACTGGTTTACAATCCTAGTTATTAAACCTTTACAGAATGGTATCAACATACTTACTTTGACTTAACCAAAGCTTTTTGTGAACCCGATCTCTACTGATCTCCATCCCAAAAATATATCTAGCAACCCTCAATTCCTTCATATAAAATGTGGTAGAAAGCTAGATTTTGAGATATGTAATTTCATTACCTTACTATTACTAATAAACAACATGTCATCAACATACAAAAAAAGAATTAGTATTTGATTATCAATACCCTTAATATAAATGCAATGATCCTCCTCGCTTCTAACATAACCCAAATTTAATTCAAATACATCAAACTTCTAGTTCCATATCTTGGGTGACTAGTTCAAACCATACAATGACAATTTTAACTTAAAAACCAAGAGTTATTTTTCTTTCACAACTAAATTGTGAGGTTGTCACATTTAATTATCTTCTTCAAGATCCCCATGCAAGAAAGTAGTTTTAACATCCATTTGCTCTATTTCAAAATTATAAGCAATAACAATAGATAGTAGGAATCTAATAGAGGTTAACTTATCAAAAAGAGAGAATTTTTTGTAAAAATCAACTCCCTCTCTTTGAGAGTATCCCTTGGCCACCAATTTGACTTTGTACCACTCTAATTGACCATCTACACCAAAATTCTTCTGAAACACTTGCTTGCACCCAATGGGCTTCCTTCCTTTGGGAAAACTAACAAGATCCTAGGTGTCACAATTGTCCAAGGCCATTGTCTCCTCCTGCATGGACTGTATCCAAGACTCGCTTTCCTTCAAAGAGACAACCTCCCTAAAAGATCTAGGATTAATGAGCTATGCTTGTTTTTCTTTCTTTATGTGCTCATATTACACATCATTTAAACTCTCTAAACCCTTGTCTTCTTCTCCATAATTTGATCCATCTGATTGTTCTTCCACATGTGCATCTTCCTACTTTTCAATCTTTGATTCAAAGTGCACCTTCTTTGTCTTATATTTCTCCTTTCATTATTCTTCACCTAAGTAAGCTCTCTCCCTGAAAATCACATCTCTTGAAAAAATTATCTTATGGGTTAGGGGATCCCAAAGTTTATAACCTTTTATATTCTAAACATAACCAACAAAGATGCATTTTTAAATTTTTGGATCCAATTTATATCACTTCTCTTGAAGTATATGAACAAAAGCCTCACAACCAAAGACCCTTAAGTGTGAAATCGAAGGCTTTCTACCTAATAACACTTGATAAGGTGTTTTATCTAGAAAAAATAAACAAGGAGATACATTAATCAAATAACAAGCAATATATATAACTTCTACCTAAAAGCTTTTTTCAAGCTTATCACCACTTAACATACTCCTAGCTCTGTCCATTAAGGTATGGTTCATTCTTTCTGCTACCCCATTTTGTTGGGGTGTATAACGAGTAGTTTTTTGCCAAAGTATCCGTAGATGCTTATAAAACTCCTTGGAGCAATACTCAACCTCATTGTTAGATCTCAATACTTCTATTTTGTAGTCTGATTGCTTTTCAACTAAAGCTTTAAATTCCTTAAATACAGTGAAAAAATATAGATTTAAAATGCATAAAATAAACCCAAGTGTATCTCAAGACATTGTCAACGACATAAACATAATACCAAGACTTTCCATAAGAAACCACATCTATTGCTCCAAAATATTCAAAGAAATAATTATTAGCCTTATTAGCCCCATTAGGAAACAATGATTTGTTTTACTTACCGAACACAATGTTCACAAAAGTCATTTTTACCAACAAAATAATTTTAAAAAAAATCTATAAATTTTTTATTTATTATGATCTTAAGACCTTTTTCACTGGTGTGACCCAATCTATAGTGCCACAATATACATGCATTTTCAATACTAGTTACATTGGTATAGTTACATAAAGTAGATGCATTGAGCCTAAATAAATTCCCTATCTGTGATCTCTTGGCAATCACCAAACTTCCTCTCACCAACATATAACTAGACTTGTCAAATGTCATATGCATTCCAAAATCACTCAACTTTAAAACTGGAAGTAAATTTCTTACAAGTCATAAAATATGTAAAGCATTAGCAAGTTTTTTGACCCCCCCATCATTGAAACACAACTTTACCCTTCCCTCACTGACAATCTTCCTTGTACTATAAGGAAAATCTCTCCTTCATCATATTATATGTATAAAATCACTCCTTGTGAGGATTCATATGGTAGGAGCAACCTAAATCAATAATCCAAGCACCATTATAATAGTGTTAGCTAAAATAAATAAAGCATTAGAATGACCATCATTGAAAGACTTATTCATGGAGGAATGAGCACTTTTTTCTTGCTATTACACTCCTTCGCATGCCCCCCTTTTCCACAATTCCAAATTTTACTTTTCTCTTTTTGGGGATCTTATAATGTCCTTTTGAATTATCCTTCTTTATATCCCCTTTAGATCCTTTCTCTTTGGACCTTCCTTGCACATCCAAGGCATCTTGGATGCCAAAATTCATGGTCAATCTTTGTTTTTCTTTTGAAAGAAGTATAGGAATAACACTATTCATCTTTGGTTTTGTACCACCACTAATTATGGAAACAATTAGACTTTCCCAAGATTCAAATAAAGAGAAAAGAAACAAAATACACTTATTGGATCAACTTCTAACTTAACATCTATTGATACAAGCTAACTTATAATCAAATTAAAATCATTCAAATGTTTCTACAATAGTCACCATCCTTCAATTTTAATGAATACAAACATTTTTTGAGATTTAACTTGTAACATGTTAGACAATTTTTTTATTTGGTATATTTCACCTATCTTCCTCCAGAACTTGTATATGGTATCTTACGTGGAGACATTCAAGGGGATAAAATTTGTAATATATAGCTAAATGGTTCCTTGTGCCTTCTTGTCTAACTTCTTTAGATCTTCATATGTCATCATAGATGGCTTCATTTCTTTTGAAACTAGCAACCACTAATATCTCTCTTCGAGAAGATCCTCCAACGTCAACTTCCACATTTCCTAACCAATTCCATTGAAGCTCTCAATATCTTGGCGAGAGGTAGAGGCCATGGTGTACAATCTTTCACAAATTTGCAAAAGCCCCACAAAGAAAATCTCCATTGTAGCAAAAAATCTTCAACACTTTTAAAGAGAAAGGTGTCCCCCCCTCAATAGAACTGTAAGATTTCATACCAAATTTTGAGGGTAAAGGTGAAGAAAGCATGCATATATTACTTAAGCTTGTTTTTTGCAAATATGAAACTTAGAGATTAATCCTTTTAAATGTGTGATTGCACAATCAAAATAAGAATGTGAGAACAATAAAACAGTTAACATCGGATTTATGTGGACAAAACCCCTAAGGGGAAAAAAAAATGACCAAAGAAAGAGAGTCAAGTATATTATTAGTCCAAGAAGGTAATGCAACAATACACTTCACTTGAAACCTCTATGAAATTTGGTAGCACCTGGATACTTGCACTTTAAAAGGATGAATAAAACTCAATGAAGACTTTCTCCAAGCCACATGTTATCTACACAAACAAGTCCTTCATGTAATATGATGCCCATAACCAAAACCCAATGCCTCCATCTAGAAACCATCATCATCCTGCCCAAATAGCCACTTATAGATAATCGTATAGTTTTCATAAGGCATCTCTTATGCATGGGCACTTAGGGACCAAGATAACAATATTCTATAATAGATGTTTTCTTAGAATCTTATGAAATCTAACATAACTATCATATCTTCTCTAACAACATCTGACATGTGTCCCGAAAACCCAAAATGGAAGATTCTAAAGGGGGGTCTAGGTATTTTGTCCATTTTCCTAAAGTCTAAACAATGAAAGTAACTTTGCCTTTACATGAGCTCTTTTATCATTGTTGCTAAATCAATTTGATCCCTTATAGGAAAATTACAAATAACATAAGGAGAATAAATAATACAAGGATTTATAAGGTTGATGACACCTTAATCTTAACATAATCAACCTATTAATTTTGTAACATAAAGGTCACTAAGAAAAGTCATCTCGATCAAGTCATCCTAGAATTAAATTTTTATTTTAGGTAGCTATCATTTATCATAGTCAATATCTATCTCTTCATCAAAATGTACATATTTATTATTCTTATTTCATTCCATTTTTAAATCCAATCAAGTATATTTATAAATATTGTCATTGATGTCAAAGGATGATGTTATCTAGATAGTTGGAAATGTTGTCATTAATGTCAAGGATTGATGTGGGTCATTGGAAATATTATTAATGAAGCACATTGTACCAAGTGAATATCTCTAGATTGGCCTTTGTTAACACAATTTAATTGCATTAGAACCCGATATTTTTTATTGGGATTTATAATTTTGCCAAAGGTCTATCCTTGCTTTTGTTCTGTTTTGTAGTTGACTAGCTTTGGCCATTCTTGATTGTTTAAGTTATAACTTGATCCCTTTTATGTTGTCCACTTATTGACCTTACTTTCCTAGCTTTACCTTCTATCCTAGTCACTCAAAATATTTGTAAAATTACCTAAGGCTTAGCTTATATGGTGTGGTCCCCACTATCGTTTAAGTCAACAATAGATGTCAAGATGCTATTTGTTTTGCATGAGTATAGGCTTTGTTTTGCTATTCCACCTCCATGTGCATTGTTGTGTTTCGTTGATGTATGTTGTTGTTCTATAGTATCACACCTACTGCTAGTTGTGCCTTTTATCATGGCTACAATTGTGCATGGTGATGCCATCTATCATTTGTCAATGATGAGTCTTGATTATTTATCTATCTTTCTCTTGAGATTATGATCCACTTGTCCATGTACAAATTTTGCACAAGATTGCATACTTAATTTGTACAAGATTGCATACTTTAGATATTAGAGCCCTATTAACACCATGGCATTGCATGGTTATTCCACTTGTACTGTGTGGGTACAAGTCTAACCAGAGGATATATTTTGTCCACGTATATACCACATCATTCAACACTAGTGGGACACGAGTGTTGAGTTGTAACATTTGACTTTTCTTGACGGTTATTGATTGGCTAATGACTTTTCAACGCAACGTGTCCTCTAGGTTTGAATATTTGAATATGGCTAATGCCTTGATCACCATTTATTCTGCTCGTGAAATACATGATCAATGACCAATATTCAAAGATTGTAACGATCTGATAGGGTTTAGAAATTCAAACGCAGACATAGCCAACTCAGAGTTCTAATGCATGGATATTTATATTCTCTCCTAGCAGACATAATGCACGTTAGTGAAATAGATTTATTCTTTTTGTGGTTGAATTCCCTGTGGTATAAGAGAATTTTGGAGAGGACTTTTTTCCTAATGGTTTTTCTTTTTTAATCTTTTTGTGAGAGATTATAATATAAATAGGTACCTAACATGGTCTAGTAGTCGGGATCCATAACAATCTTCATTTTTTGTATTATTTGCATATGTATAATTCTCATTGAGGTACACTTAAGGGGGGTGTTTGCGTAAATAAGTTCTTTCAAATGACTATTTCTTTAGTGTGGTCATATTCATATGTTAAGCCAACTTAGGTCCTATATGTCTTTCTAGAAGTCTTAGTTGACAATAGGATCTTATCCCATTTACTTCTTGTTTCTTGGGTCATTTAATTTAATTTTTTAATTTATTTGTCTCATGTTATTGGATTAAGTTATATTTCAACATCTTGTTTAATCCTATCACCCATCTTTCCTATATAAGCAAGGCCATTGTACACTTTGTAACATATTCATAGATCTTTATATCAAGCAAACTCATTTCTTGCATACTCTCTTGTGGAAGGTTAATATTATTTTTGCAGGTGATTCTAGAACATTGAGATAATCTTTAGCTCCTATAATACCATTATTTCTTATATATAGGATTTTTGCATAATCAACATGATTCATCTTTATAGATCATTTTGCATTTGGTCTTCATAGTTTTATTGTTTCTCTCCTTTTGTACGATAGCTATTTGATTATAGGTGATCTTCAAGAGATATGGGGTTGAGGGATCAAGTACCATAGAAAATAGATCTAAGTTGAGATATAAAGTAGAAAATGCATCTCCATTGGCCTCAGTGACTTTGTGAAAGAGTACAAAATTTAGAATACAATGATAAATATGATTTATAGATAGAATGCAATCATAAAAGAGATTAATAAAAATAAGGAATTGTGAGAAATAGGTGGTGGTGTAAATAAGACTAATAATGAGAATTTTTTACCTAAAGGTAATCCTAAATTTGAACCTAAGGAAGACAATGCAATGAAAGAAAAAGGTGATTATAAAGAAGAATCAAAATGGGAAAAAGAACCTTAAACCCCACTAATGTTTTATATCATGAGTTTAAACAAATGGATGTTTAGTATAGAGGGGAAAAATTAAACCATTCTTAAAGGTGCTAGATTACCTCTCAGGGACTCACTCAATAAACCTCTCCACTCAGGATAAGCACAAAGTGTAAAACTTGTCAAGTGCCAATAGACTTCATAGTTTAGCTATATAATTTGAAGGGAGATGCCACAAAGATTAATTATCAGTTTTGTATGTTGATGACATGTTTATTATTAGCAACAATAAGTCCATATGATTAAGGATATTAAACCTCAAATTTCTTTATAGTTTAGAATGAAAGATCTAGGTACAAAATTTATATTAGGTATGTAAATTAGAAAATGTTGACTTAATAGAAAAAACTTTGGCTAAGTTAGATAGAACACCTTGACTCTATTTTAAAGATATTTAAGATGCAAGATTGTAAACTAGTAAATGTTCATGTTATTGATACAACTATGTTGTTAGTGGAATAATTTTCTAATACATAGGAAAATACAAAGGACTATTGATATACATTTCGATGCAACAAGAAGAATGGAACATTTTGTTCCCTCTTGTAAAGCAATGAATTTCTCCAAAGTTTCATACATATATTAAGGCCTTAGAGTATGTAGTTCAAAGACTGTGAATATGTTTTCACGTAAGGGGTTGTTGATTTTGGATCAAATAAATTTATAATCCATCAAATAAATTACTTTAATTATTTTCAGTTTGTTTCCTCTAAAAATATTTATACATCAATATTTGCATTTAAAATTCAAGCACAAGTATTAAAATTAAAACATAATATATTTTTTATTTTAAAAAAATAGAATAGTTAAGGGTGAAAATAAAAAAAAAGAAAAAAGAAATGAAAAAAGTATATCTTGAACAACTTGAAATTTTTAACATTATTGTGAATTCTGCAACCTACTATAATTATCTTCTACACAATCTACTAGAATAAACAATGTTATTTTTTAAAGAAGTCACAACAAAGTATTCTCATACTTAATTGATCTTGAATTCATGAAAAAATAATCACTTAAAACTAAATTAAAAAAAATATATACTAAATATCAAACTCATAAATTCACTATAAAAATAAAATTAATAATAATATATAATATCATAAAATCGATAAATATCAATATTCTACACATGGCTTCTCTTCCTCTTTATTTTTACTTAATATATTACTACAAATATGGGTGCTCAATCAAAATCAATTTGAAAAAAAGCATTACAACATTAAAAAAAATATTTCCCTCGATGCTTTTAAAAACGAATTACAACATTTAAAAAATTATATCCCTGCACTTCTCTTCCTCTTTATTTTTTGCTAATATATTACTACAAACATGGGTGCTTAATCAAAATCAATTTGAAAAAAAGCATTACAACATTTTATAAAAATATTTCCCATTACAACATTTAAAAAATGATATCCCTCAGTGCAGGGATAAAACATTACACATTCTATAAGCAGTCATTTTCTACTCTCATTGAATAAAGAGGTTCACAAATTGCCAATTAAAACCCAATTCTTCCTTTAAGCCTACAACATTATATATTTATTGTTACCTAATCCCATCTAGATTAATTTAGAAGACCATGATGTGATAATAACAAATAAAATGTGTGGTCACCCTACATGAATCCCTTACCTATACCACGTGTTCCTAAAGACATGTTAGTAAGCCACTTTATGAAATGTCTTCACTTATTGAGAGTTTATTGGCTTTCAAAATTGTTGCCACGTCATTTCCTCCTACGTTGGGTAAAATGCCACAAAATATATCAATCTACTAATTAAATGAGGGTAATTTCTAAAATATTCACTCCACTTTTGGTAGTCAATATCTTCTTATCCATATTCTTGGTTGATATTCTTTCCACGAATCCATGTATTGATAACTAAATTATTTTAATAATATAATTGAATTATTAGTTGTGTTGCTTCATTTATAATTGGCAAGTGGTCACCATTCTATTGGGTGCTTCTTTTGACATATGGTGCACCTCTTGTAGATAAGGTATCCTTCAAGTTATATAATGGAAATAAAGACATCAAATTAAACCTAATCATTTTCTCATCTTACATTATAAATAATAATAATATTGGGTTGGATCAAAGAATTTCTCCTATTTAAAGATAGGATCTTGTGATTTTCATTGATTATATACATAAACATATTAGATTTGATTTTTTTTTTTCACTTTATTTGTAGGTTGATTCTACAAGACAAATGATAGACAAAAATTAGCATGATTGAAAGAAAACCTTGAATTAGGAATATAATAAGT